>NW_004524635.1:8586264-8605407 GCF_000260255.1 Octodon degus
GAAAGTACAGTTTCAACAAATAATACACTGCATATATTCTTCTTAGTGGTTAATTGCTGTACAAGATGCAGACTTGTGATCCTACTTACAAACCATCTTGAATTTGTTATTACGTCAGAGAACAGAAAATAAGTACATAAGTAAATAAGTAAGTAAATAAATAAATAAGTAAATCTCAGTTGGAATTTGTTCGATGAACATCTGTCCTGGTATTTAATTACACATTAACAAGAACCATAAAAATGCATTAATGACTTTTGCAGTCTTAAACTGTTCATCATGAAATTGTGTCAGTCACATCATATTATTAAGTTTCTGTCAAGGGAAAAAAAGAAGTTTCCAACTATCACAGGAACTCTGGGTCCTAATTAAGCAATCAGATTCGACAAAGTGTGCACTAATGTAAGTTCACATACCTTGAGGGCATCCGGAAGCTCAATTCTGTTCTCTGAAAGTCAATTACAATTTGTAGTATCACAATATCACTATAAAATGTCCTTGGTTGTAACTCAAAAGTATCTTTAGTGGTATGTAGAGTGAAAGTTTTTGATCTTGTGTTATAAGGCTTAGTAGGAAAGTTGTTTGTTTCTTTATGCTTAATTATTTTTATTGTGTAATAGTTGTGATTTTGCCTAACAATATAACTGTGTAATGATTTCTTATGTGCCTTTTTATGTCATGGTATACAACCTAATATTCTTTTTACCTATGGTGAAATATAAAAAGATTAAACATTTAGAAAAGAACAACACATTTATTGAAGAGCTTTTTGTTTCAATGGGCACAATGGAGTTTCTTTGGGGTCTTTTAAAGATTTGTAAGTATGTTGCTGGTTGTCTCACTTATTGGATGGCATTTTGTCACTTAGCACACGGTGGCTAAAAATATCAGATATCTTGTGACAAAAGAGTCCTTTGTAGTGCAGAATTTTCCAGAAGTTCCCAGACCAGACATTCATGAGAATGAAATACCTTCATTATTTGAACCTAGAAGCTAATAGTGTCTTTACATTAACAGAGTGCTTTTGGCAGGTTTTTTTTTTACTAACTCAGTCATAAACTAAAATATCTGACAATTCAATTTAAAAGGGGGAAGATTTACTTTGGCACAAGTTTTGGGATTTCAGTCCATGGTCAACTGAAAATGAGGTGAGGCAAAATATTATGGGGAAGGGGAAGGCACAGGAAAGTTCCTCAATTTGTGGTGGTCAGGGAGCAGACATAGAGGGAAAGAGCCAGTAAGAAAGGGGCCAGGAAGTTGACACAGTCCCAGAGGACACAGCCTCACAGTCCACTCTTTGAACTAGGTCCAACATCCTAATTATGCATTATTTCCCAAGAATGCCATGAAATTATATTCTCATCAGTGGATCAATCTGTAAAAGTTAGAGCTCCCTTGATCCAGTCACCTTCCAGAGCCTCACCTCTGATTATCTGGGACTTTGGAGAAACACTTAGAGCCAAAGTATAATTCTCACCATTCTCAAAATGTAACTGTTGTGTCAATTAATGGACTACTATCCTTTGTTTTATCCAGGAATTTACAGACATGTTCACCATTTCAGAAACACATGGAGAGAAAACATTCTCTCAGGCTTTCACAGAGAGGAAATTGGCCAAGCAATGGCCGTGACTCATCCACATGGCTGACACTGACAAAGGATCTACAATCTGAGGTACAGGATCTCAGGATAAATCCTGAGGGGATTTCACTGACCTTATCAGACCAGAAAGCTACAATTCTTGTTACATAGGTCTTGCTTTGTCTTGGTCTTAACCAACCAGCAGAAAAGTATAAAAACGAAGTATAAGAGGTAAAGCCATGCTGTTATGTTGAGCTGTAGGGGACTCAGGCCAACAACTTCTGACATTGCCAGTCATGTGGAAGACCCAATACTATTATGGGCTACTGGACTATTTTGGAATATTTTGCTGAGTCCACACACCTATAATATTTAAATGACGAACTAAACAAAAAAAGGGGATAAAGATGAATGTCCATTTTGTATCTGTGTATTCAAAATGGTTAGGATAGATATATAGTTACATTCTCTTAATGAATAGAGGGATTTGTTCTAATAGTGCTTGTAAATAGGATATCATGTCTGCATCTTGTACAACAAATAACCACTAGGAAGACAGTATGCAATGTGTTAATTATTGGAACTGTCCTACCAATTTGATTTGAAACTCTCTCATTGTTATTTATTTCTCAATAAAGTTATGGAAAAAACAAAATTTAGAAGCATTATAAATCAAAAAAGCAAAAACAATAATATTCCTAAGTGAAATATTATTTATGGCATTAAATCTCCTGTATCAGACAATCAACAGGATAGCTCTTCTACATCTGCAGATCTTAATTCTAAACAAGCTCACAACTGCTTTTTTACACTCCATGCCTGACATTTAATAATGCTTTCATTATAAACTACTTTCCTTTTACTTATCTTTTATGTAATCATTCGATAGACTAATCCAGCCATTTATATTTAAAGACATTAAAAATGCCAGGCATAGCAGTACGTGCCAGAAATCTGCTGGGAAGCTGCAGCAGAAAGATTTTAAATTCTAGCTTAGTCTAGGTAACTGTGTGACTTAGTGAGACCCCATGTCAAAATAATATATAAAGAAATTTAGGGATCTAAGTCAGGGCAGAGGACCTGAGTTCAATCCCAACTACCACAGAAATATTATACTCCATGAAAAAAATGGCTCTCTTATGAAAGGCTATTTATAGAATCCAAGTTGCTTCTCCACCCATTTTAAATGTAAAAATGCAACAGAAGACTCCAAAGCCAAAATCTTTCCTGTCTGTTCTCCACAAACAACTCTAGGCACTCATGCAAAACCTTTGACCTCTAAGAATCTAGCAGCCTTCACAATTATGTCTCAGAAATAACTCTTTATGTGGTATTCATGCTATAATGGATTCAGAGACATGAATATAACATGTTAATTTTCAAGTATTTCTTTTTTAAAATAATGTTTGAAAAAAATCGTATAAAGAAAAGAGAATTTTTAAAGCATGAACCTCTTGCATAGAAGGATATAGTTTTCATGGCCTACCTTGTTAAAACTGTTCTAGTACCCATCTGATGCACACTTATTTATGGACTTTAGACTAAAAGCTCTTTTTTGCCAGTTTTCTTCACAAGCACTTATCTCGACATCCTCATTAGGTGGTTTTTCTTTTTTCTTTTTTGTGGAGGCCTAGCCATGCCCTTGGTACTCTCTTTTGTTCCTCACTGAAAAAGGAATGGTTTTAAAGGCTCCCTCTCCACCAGTCCCACCTTTTTTTCCTTTGTAATTAGCCTTATTTGAGGACCAGAAAAGCAAAAAACTGGAAAGAAATACAAAAACTGTTGAACAAAAGATGTGATGTTCTTTACCCCAACCATATGCTGTATAGCTCATGTACAACCCAGGTCAGATGACTTGTATATATGCCTTTAAAATGAAAAGAGGAAAGGCAACAAGGAAAGAAAAAAAAACACGGGCTTACAAAGTAGCAGCACTGGTATAAACAAGCTCAGAATAAATGTCACAGTGAAAGGAGAATAATACATTTTACCTTTAATGCAAAAGTAATTCACTTTAAACCAAAGAACATGATGAAACTCGTACCAGATAACAATGGCTGCAGATATCCATTTGAAATATCTTACTATTAATTTGCTTTAATGGGAATGAGAGAAACACTTTTCTTTTCTCAGACTCAAATGGTTTGTCATTCAAGCCACGTGCAACTGGAATTGGTCAGCTATTTTCTTTAGTCTCTCAGTTTTTATTTTTCATTAGCACATGTTTGCATTGCATAATGTTACAGTCCTGGAGGAGTTCGTACAGGTACATAACACATATTAATTTTGTTTTTATCCCCTTTACCTCCCCTTCCCACTCCATTTCTTGATCCTCTTCTCATTTGAACAAAATCTATCCTCCAATTCCTATAATCTATCTTTTATTTGGGTCTATATTTATATTTTGAGTTTATCATATAAGAGAAGTAAAGCATTCTTTAAGCGTGTATGTCTGGTTTATTTCATTTAATGCTATGTTCTTAAGTTGCAGACATTTTACTGCAAATGTCTCAAGTTCGTCCTTCTTTATGGCAGAGTAACACTCCATTGTGTGTGAACACACTTTCATTCTGTGTGCATTAATGATTGGTGGACACATAGGATGCTTCCAAGATTTAGCCATTTTGAATTGTGCTGATATAAATGTGAATATGTGAATATATATGTATCACTGTAATATGATTTTTTAACTCTTTTATGAAAGCATCTCTAAGGGAAGAGCTGCGTTGAATGGAATTTCTAGTTTGTGGTTTCGTTAGAATGGTTTTGATGCTGAGATGATTAATGATACTTTTTCTCTGCATCTTTCCTTAGTCCACTAGAAATGAAGTTTGTGTGTATGTAAAAGGCCACTGGATTTATGTTAGCCTTGTCTTGACAAGCAAAACTCTTAGTTTTTTTCTTTTTAAAAAAATGTACTTACTACAGTGTCTACAGGGTCTCACTACACAGATCAGACTCCTAGTGATCCTCCTGTTTTCAGCCTCACAAGCATTGGGATTATAGTCATGCACCACCACACCCAGGTTCAGTCCCCTCTCATCGCACCCCAGGAATGGGGATGGCGCTGTACCCCAGGGATTGAAACTTGGTCCCTGCACCTGCCCAAGCAAGCCTTGTAGTCTGTTGAGCTATCTGGCTGGCCTGAAACTCTAGCTTTTGAAGTACTAAACTTCATAAATATCAAAGGAACTCTTGGCCCTAAAAGAACACTCTTCTTCACTTCTTGAAAAGCAATCACTACCAATAAAATGATATCATAATACAATTAAAGGAAGCTTTAATCAGTCAACTTTTGTAAAATATGAAGACACAGCATTTGACATACAGTTATAAACTGTATCAGTCAAGCTCAGTTTTCCTCCTTATTCTAACCCCTGAAATAAACATTTTAACACAATGTTTTTCACTTTTTTCTTTGCTTTCTGTGTTGATTGGACTAGTATGAGTCAATGACCACCATCCTCTCCCCTCAGGAAATGTAGGGCATGCTCTAACTTCTTACTTGAAGGAGGCTATTTACAAAGGTGTGGATGGAGTTTAGGAAAACTCTAGAGGAGTAGTTAGTGTTGGTGGTTACTACCAACTCTAGGTATGAAGGGCCAAAATAAAGAAATTATCAAATCTAGAGGTGCAGCAACATAAAATAAATGACAGCTTTTGGAAGAGACTTGTAGCCAACCTGCATGACTTGGAAATTCAGAGGAATAAATGCCCAACCCTTCTCTCTTTCTGCCTCCCAAACTTCTGCAGATGTTTCCCAGTAGACAAACTCATTTGGAAAACAGATACCAAGGAAAGCTGTTAACAACTTCCACTCCGATCAGCTTCCTAGGCCTAGAGCAAGTGGAGAGGGAATCAGGAAGGCTGTATGGAAGTTACCTATTTTTTCAAAGCCACATACCCTTTGTTCTGACTTTAAAATTATAAACACAGTCATCTTATGATGTGAATTTAAAAAATTTAAAAACCAACTAGTAGTCAGACACCATATTAGGACAAAACAAGGTCACATAGCCCACCATGTAGTCCCTCTATTTTACTCACTCAACCTCAACTGGCTACATCAGAGATAACCTGATCCAGCTCAGTGTGACTACATCCAGCTGTGTAGCCTGTACTTTCTCTTGCCCCCAAATATTCCCTGTTTGCTGACTTGTTTTAAGGACTTTCTGCTCAGCAACAAGGAATAACTGGTGCTACCCCATAAAAATTCACCATTCCTTGAAATTTTTGTATCTTCTGCTTGCAAAACCTATATAAACTAAACCCAAAGCTGGCTCAAGGCTCTGGCTTTGAGAGCTATCCCCCATTAGCCCACCTGTGTAACAAAGTTGGTTGCCTTCCAACTCCTTGGTGCCCTTTCCATTTAGCTTAGTGCCAGTTCCACAACAATCTCTTCAACTTAAGTTTCCTTTTCTTTTGCATAAAATCAGCTTTATGGAATTCTAGAAAACAATTCTGAACCTCAGGCTTAGATTGTCTTAATTGCCCTGACAAATCAAAACTTCAAGATACCAGAAAAAAGTTTCCCTCCCCCTTCTCCCCTAGATATGGTCACTTCATTCATCAAAGGTTTGAGTAGTACTAAGAGCATAGTACTTTAAGAACAATGGGGTACTCAAAGGTAAATAAAATAAGGATCCAGCAGTAGCATATATATCTGGGTGTGTTTGTTTGAGGTACCGGAGATTGAACTCAGGACCTTTTGCTTGCCAGGCAAGTGCTTATTCTTCTGAGCTGTCTCCCTGGCTGGGTTTTGTTTTGTTTTATCCTGCTTCACTTTCTACTTTTCTTCTTCTGCTCAATTTCAGCCACAGAATTTGGTACAGGACCCAGGCCTACCAATCAGCCTGTCCTTTCTTCCTGACCAAAAATACAAGCTCAAGGCCAGCAAAATCACCAAAACCAGTGAAAGCTTTCTTTGAAACTCTGTTGCATAATTCTCAAGAAAGAGGTGCTCTTGCAACAGAATGCAGAAAAAAAGCCTATGAGGTATATAAAACCAAGTAGAGATAAGCAGAAATGAGAAGTAGACAGAATGGAGGCGCTGGGCTCAGCCACGGGTAAAAGCTGATAGACTTCTCGATGTTCTGAAATAGTTGATGAGTTTATTTGGCAGAAGCTATAATTTTAGCCCTCAAAACCAGGTGAGTCTATTTAATGTATTATTCTCAAGAAGTCTAAATGTGATAGAGAATGTATATGTGTACGTAAAATGTGAATAAATTACTTAAAAAAAGAGTTCAGAGATGCTTGTTTGACTTACTCAAGTAATTATTGGAACAACCAAGGCAATTAAGATGCCATTTGAACTGCAATCTATATACTGGATAAAATTATGGAAGTGTTGATATTTAGGAATTTGGCACATGAAAAGGAGTAACAGATGTGGTATTGTGTTTGTTTTTCACAAAGGAAAAGGTAAATTATGTGAAGGACATATTATAGTTTATTACTAATGACATAAACATTTAAAAATGTATATGACTCTTAAGAAATTAAAGAAAATTATTTAACAAAGCTTGTTTTTTGATAGTAGATCCTGAAAAAATTTCTTCTCTGGGTTTTCTTCTTTTTCAATTGCATTTTAGTAGTAAGGACACAATAGTTTTTTGTTTTGTTAAAGTAAGAAAATACAAGAATCTATCCAAAAGGGACAGGGGACAGTCACAATTGGGGTCAGATTTTTTGAATGTTAAGAGTTTAGGCCATTTCATTTCAAGCTGTTTCAGGATTAAAGATACACTTGTTGTTCAACAACAATTCTTAACAACATGCCCACAAGTTCAAGGAGTATGATCCACTCAGGCCACAGTAGCTCCAGGCTGCGTGCCACTTGCTGTTTTTACAGGTTGTCTAAGATCAATGTATGTGTCAGGGAACTTGTTGTAACACTTTTTTTTTTTTTATCACTCTTGCAAACTAGATTTTAGTACATGGTTTTATCAACGAAAGCCGAGAGCTCAAGCAACATAATGACATGAACCTAGCGAAACCTGAAAAATTCAAGCAGACGGTGTAAATGTCAAGGCTGCGTCAAAAGCTAGCAGGAGTTCAAGCATTTCCTCTCCATGAGGGAAAAATTGATTTGATTTGTGTAAAACTAAACAGCGCTAAATGTGAACACGCCAGCCTACAACCATTTGAACTACGAAGTAAAAACAAAATGCTGCTAAATATTAATTAAGCTATTTGCAAAACATTGCCCAGTTTAGACTCATGAGCTAACAGTTATCATTCTTCTGTTATTCTCAAAATATAGAAAAGACTTCAGTATATCTGCAACTATCTTAGATACAATAATTTGTGAATTAAGTTGTGCAGGTTTATGATCAGAATTTGCATAGCAAAGTCTTTCACCCTTTCTCCCAGCCAGCTTTAATGTTCCTGGTGGTCTCGTTTTCCTCTCGTTCTGTGCAGCATCCATTAACTTCTGTGTGGCTAAGAAGGTGGAGAAAGCAGGAACAGGGGCTTGGGAGCCCTCAGGATATGAAATTTAAGTCTGATCTTATGTGACATTATGAAAATATTTTGTCAGGTTAACCTTTAAATTTAGTATTGGTTTCAGATATTGCTTGTTTTGTTCTGAGAGCTTCTCCTTATTTTTCCAAATGAAATGTATTTTGTATACATTCCGCTCCATAAAATTTCTAGGCATGAATTAGTAAATTAAATATAATTCATACATATACACACAAACTCACACACAAAGCTACTTATTTTATACATGAAATTTACTCATTTAAAATTCTGTAGTGGGCAGGATAATTAATTTTATGCTAATAAGAAAAACTAACATTAAAATTTAATTTTAGGAATTATGCTACCATATGAATAGGACAAAAATAACAGAAAAATAGTGTTCATGGGAAAATTTATATCACATTCACTCAGGACTTACTATTTAGTAACAGAAAAAAGTGTGAATTATTCAATAAATGGTTTTGAAGCAACTGCTTTTCTACTTTGAAAAATCTAATAATTTAGCTTTATTTCATATCACTCGTAAATTCAAATTAAAGATAAATAACTGAGTATTTTGAACTGAAAGTGTTTATAGAAAACAACATAGTTCAACAAACTGAATATGAAATTTCAACTTATTTTTGACCTGTAAATATTATAGAAGACAATATAGAAAAATACTTTTATATTTGGGAAGATTGAAATGACAGATCATTAGAAAATTTGCTAACAAACTATGAAGGACAATGAGCATACACTATTTTGTTAAAATGAAAAGGCACTTAAAATGGTATGTCATTTAAATAAATAGACTGTAAAAATATTTTGAACACTAATGGCAAAGGGCTATAATTCTTAATATACAAATATTTTCTACAAATCAACAATGAGACAAGTAAATACCCAATAAAAATGGTTCTGGAACAGACAAAAGTAGGTCATAAATTCATATAAAAATGTGTAACCCTATTAATTAAGAAAGACTTAGTAAAATAACAATGTGGTACGGTTGCAAAAATTCAAAGACACTATTAACAAGAATTACATGAATAGGCAATGCAATCAACAGTATAACTGTGGATCAAAGTGTAAATTGCTACAGCCTTTAGGAAAAGACATAATGATGTAACTGGTAAATCCATGTACTCAAACACCCAACAATCTCATCAGGAACAATCTATATTACAGAGATATTGGCATGAGTATGCAAACCTATCTACAAAAGTGTGTTTAAATTAGGGGAAAAAAAGAAAAAGAAAGTAACAGAAAAAAAATAAAGGGAATGAAAAGAAACAGGTCAAATAAATAATAGTAATAATTCATATAGTTATCAATAGTATACTAGAAAGATAAACCATAGTGGATTTCCACATTTCAGATATCTATTACTATCTAATAAGCCATTCCAAGATTTGTGGCTCAGCAAAATATACTTTATTATTTCTCAATAACAATAGAGTCAGTGTTTCTTCTCTATATGACACTGACTGTGGTCCAGCATCTACTACAATAGCAGGTGTCTGGTTTGGGCTGGAAGTACCAAAAGGAATCTTTTATATATAGTGCCTTGATATATATTATTTTATATATATAATTACTTTTTTATGCATTTAGTACAGGGTCCACAGGGTCTCACTACACAGATCAGACTCAGTGATTCTCCTGTTTTCAGCCTCCTAAGTGCTGGGATTACAGGTGTGCACCACCATGCCCATTCTCAATTGCCACCTCAGCACACTCAGGGGCGGAGCTAGTCCAGCATGCTAGGGATCAAACCCAGTACCTGCATCTGCCTAAGCAGGTGCTTTAACCCACTGAGCTATCTGGCCATCCTTCTGATATTTTTCTTTCAGCTGCTTTTCTCTTATGTTGCTATTAAGCCTCCTCGCAGCACAGTGGTCTCATGGTAGTCAGACTTCTCACACTCTAGGTGGCTTTCTAGAAAAATCATTCCAAAAGGATAGTCACAGTGTGAAAGTTGTTATCCAGTTTCTGCTATCCCATTGATTAAAGTAAGTCATATGACCTAGCAAAGTGTCAGTATGTGAGGTGCCTACACAAACCCATGGATACCATGACATGTATGGTTCTTTAGGGATCACTAATGAATAGTCACTAAATGTGCATAGTATAGCTATCTTTTAGAAAGAATACACTATATTTTAAATATTGAGTAGATAGAAAACTGTCTAGAACAATTTTAAAGACATCTGAGAACATTTTCAAAGTAAAAAACTAGACATGTATATAATACACACGATATACAGTAGTGCCTGGTTCACAAACTCAGTTCTCTCCATGATTCTGATAGCAAACCAAACTATACAAGAACTGAATCATATTTCCCCACATGGTCAAATTCAGTCTACTATTGAACTTGATTCTGTTCTCATCCAACTCAGTTTATGATCAGAATCATGGAAAGAATTGAGTTTATGAACCAAGGTGCATATAATCAATAGACAGAAAGATAGGTTAGATGATATATAGATAGACAGACAGACAGACAGACAGATAGACAGATAGACAGATAGATAGATTAGATAGATAGATAGATAGATAGATAGATAGATAGATAGATAGATAGACAGACTCACTCTGCCAAAAATGTATACACACTTCAGAAAAACAAAAACAGCATGATTTTTTTAACACATGGTATTACCTTCATATGGGAACCAAAGAAGATTTTGTATATCATAGAAAATCCACTATGCTGCTAACCCTCAGAGAAGAAATTGAAATTGCATGCGCAGAAATCTCGTTGGCCAAGGTTACCAGAGAAGTAGTTTGCCATAATAGTAAACACCTAGAAGCTGTGGCAACCACTTTGAGGACTTCTTATAATTAAAGAGGTCAAAGTCGGCTTGTATTAACCTCATGATATTTCAATGAAGTTATTAGTTTCTCTTTTACTAAAGTGTGTATACATTTTGGTTCTCTCTGTCCCTCTGATCCTCTTTCCACCCCCTTTCTCTATCCCTCCCTCTCTTCCCCTTACCTAAACATATAAAATCATCTCCAATGCTGATTACTGGTAAATAGGACAATAATGAACAAGATTTTCTCTTGTAAATTTACAATTTTCTTGGATTATAAGTTTTTTTTTTCTGTTTTGTATTCTTTAAATTTGTTACAAATAACACATGTTATTTTTATAGTGTTTTTGAAAAAGCATTCAGAAAGTCTCTGTTAGTTCATTGTACAAATCCATAAGCAGATACAATAAACTACATGTTGATTAGATTCTGCCAAAACATCATTCTGAGTGGTGACAAGTAGCAGAATAGAACAAGGGCATGGATTGCAGCAGGACAATGTACAGTAATAACTTCTTAAACAGCATTAGCACCTTAAAAATTACTTGCATAATTTCTTTTCTGGGAATAACTTGCCCTAGGAAAAATGCAAATGTGATGTTGTTAGTAATTTCAATTTGACTTGTTTTTCCATTTAAAAAAATCTTCCAGATGGACATTTTATCTCTCTTCCTACCTATGTTGACTAGGTAAGAGCCACAATGTGATGATGATGATGATTGTAGAAATACTGCACAGCAAACATCAAGCTCTGCACTAAGCATCTCACACACATAAAAAATCCCATAAAATGTCTCCTACTATTATCTGCATTTTGCAGTGGAAGAAACTGATACCCATCTTACTCACATAGCAGTATTGTGGAGGCTAGAATGTGACCTGGTGCAGACTTGGCCCAGAGATCTTATTATACTGCTTCTCCTGGAAATGATGCTAGCTGATCACTGCAAATGCATAAATATAACATTGAAGAATTAGAAGCGCCATCATGAGTACAATCAAGAAAGAGTGATCATTAAGCTTACACTACTAAAAACCCATTTCCTATTGTAATTTGGGGTCAAGCTAGCCCAGGGTAAGCATATACTTAAATCCATGATCTTGGGCTTAGCATCCCACTCGTTCAGTTACCCAGAGCAACTACGTAGCTTACAAAACCATGTATTAGTCTCTCTGTATCCTCCACGATTCTGCGCCAAGGAGAATTTGATCTACCAATATTCTAATGCTGAAATGAGAGAGCTCAAAGAACAGCTGATTGCACACCATGAGATCCACTAAAATCTGACAGCAGGTATATTCACCAATTTTGACCATAACGATGGCAATAAGGAGACTTTCTGTTAAAGGGACAAGAGAACAGATATCTGGCACCAGGCACTGGGAAAAAAGCAAGACAGTTTTAAACAAGTACCACATGTGGTGACTCATTAGATGTTGAGAGTTAATAAGAGGCTGAAGATTTTTAGCTTAGCACTGATGCTGTGGACAGCAGGATATCCTAACATCTAGAAATTGAGAATGAATCAGGAGGTGGTGATAAATCCTGTGTTGATACCTGGTGTGTGGAACTGTTTTTTTTTAGGATGAAGGCAAAGATGTAAAAATCCAAGAGAATTCTAGAGTGAAGCAAATATATTGAGAGATCTGCACATTTATGTGTTCATTTATTCATTCAGTAAGTCAGTAAGCAAGGGCTGTATGATAAATAACAGGGAAATTCTAGGTTTCAGAGCATAGAGGTATACTAGAAAGACATGGTCCCTTTCTAATGGAGCTGGAAGTGTAGCACAAAAGAAACACCTACAGAATATTTTTTTAAATTTTTTTTCATTTATTTTATAAAGGTTCTCACTATGCAATTCAGACTCCTGAATAATGATCCTCCTATCTCAGCCTCCCCAGCCCTGAGATCACAGGCATGCATCACCACACCTCATTTCAGGGCCAGCACTATGCTCCCAGGGTTCTGAGGCTGGTACAGCATGTGGTACCAGGGATCAAACTTGGGTCCTCGCGCTTGCCAGGCAGGCACTTAGACTGCTGAGCTATCTCCCTGGCCACCTACATAACATTTATGACATGTAATGGGCTCCTGGGTGTATTGGCAGATGCCTATATCCCAGCACTTAAGTTTGAGGCAGGAGGATTGCTGTGAGTACAAGGAAAGCCTGGGCTACATAGTTGTTCAAGTCCACCTGAATTACATAGTGAGAATCTGCCTAAAAATATGCGTTGTGATAATGAATATATAAGATATTATATGAACTACTGTCTAGAGAAACGTAGAAATCCTAAGTAGAGGTACAGGTCCAAGACAAAGAGGAAAAAATAATACAAAGGATGGAAGTTGCAGAAGTAAAGAGGACAAAAATGCCAGAAACTAGGGCTCCTTATTGATGCAAAATGACAGTGCAAATATGGAGAGTCCAGATGTTCATGTTGTATCCAAATGCATCTCTACATTTATAAACATAAAAGTTATTTAATAATTACTATTCTTAAAAAGCATCCAGCTAACATTTGTATTTTTACAAAATACTATAAACCACACACTATATAAGATAAAGTTTCTACCCCCAAGGAGATCATCTGTTAGTGGAGAATTCATGCAATAAACTCGTGAAAAATAAGTGCCTACCAACTACTACGAAGATTAAACAAATATTATGTAGGTGGTCATAACCTCTCCACGATCTGGAATCATGACATCTGGAAATCTACAACTTAGGGAACAGAAAATGAAGAAGAGCTTCTAGACTCAAGAAAGACCCAACAGTTTTCCACCAGGAAAACTAAAAGTCACAGAGAAATGGGAGAAATTGAAGACAATACAGAAAAAAGAACAAATTAGTCTAGAATGGTAGTCTGAGTTCCCAAGGAAGGCAACCTGTCTCTACAAATGCAAGGCTAGCTTTGGAGAAGAAATCTCCTGTCATGCCCACCGTATTTGAGGACGATTAATCCTGAGACATTTGGGGAAAGGGTTTATTATTTAAGAATGAGCTACTCTGGGAATAAGAAATCAAAGAGAAACTACACTTCAGGGTTTCTGGAATCATCAGTGACTGGTTAGGAGCCAGCCACAGGAGACAGCTAATGAGAGGAGGCAGATGAGTTATAGACACCACTCCTGTGAGAAATCGAAGCCTTGTTGAGATCAGGCTGCAAAAAGCATGATAGTTCAGCTGTCTAGTGAAAAGTCATTGTGGTTGGGATAGGTCCAAGGTGAACTACTTGACTTCCACCCCATCCAGCTTATTTACAGCACAGATCTGAGTGGTCAGTTTGCTTTCTCCTTTTCTCTTTTCAATAAAATGAAAGTTCAGCTGACTCAGCTTGGGTATTTATCACAGCCTGAGGTATTGGGACAGAGAAGTTTCTTGAGCAAGGTGGTACTGCACAAAACCACAAGCCCTGAAGCTAGGTAGGTATTGTGACTTGGGATGAATAGAAAGAAGCAAACACTAAGAGCTGTGGGACAGAACAGCCCTCAAGCAGACATTACAGTACTGGATGATGCTACCTAGCTGAAAAGGCAGAGCATAAATTCATCACACACACACACGCACACACACACACACACACACACACACACACACACTGGGTATAGAAATGAAATAGCAGCCAGTAACAATGCACTCTTCTCACGTATTTGATGGATTTCAATCCTGCTGGCACTAGAAAGAAACCACTCAGCCAAATACATGGGAAGACTTTCTGGACTCTTCTTTTTCTTGGGGCTTTGGGACTTTTCTTTTCTTCTTTTGTTCTTTGTCTTACTTTTTCTTCTTTTCCTTTTTTATTGTTCTTTTATGTTGCTCTTATCTAACTCTAATAACATTCTGTTATTCTTTAATTTGATTATGTTTTCTTTCTTTTTCATCTTCCTTCTCTTGTGCAAGCTTTACCTTTATTTTCCCTCCTATATTAGTATTATTTATTAAGTTTTGTTGATTTCTAGGTATTTAGTTGATTATGCTATTATTGCTGAACTCTTTCATTGTTAATTGTAGTAGGAACATTATATTTAGTAATGTAGACTCATTGTATGTCAATGTTTGCTTTGTCTTTGTCTTTGTGTCTGTGTTATTGTTGTAGATCTCTTTTCTATTCCTTAGAGTAGAACTGTGGTTGATTTCATTGTTTTTTTAAAAAATGTATTTAGTACAGGGTCTCAGTACTCAGATCAGACTTGTAATGATCCTTCCTGTTTTTCAGCCTCCCAAGCACTAGGATTACAGATGCGTGCCACCACACCCAGTCTTATTCACTGTCTCAGTGGACCTGGAAGCAGGGTTGGCATGGTAGGCTGGGGATCAAGCCCCCTCATTGGTTCTTACAGCATAACAATATTTAATTTTTCTTTGACTATATTTTTATTGTGAATTTCTTTGCTCTTGTCAATGTTGGCATCATTGTTGTTATTGGTTTTCACAGTACGCCAATATTGCTTTATCTTTGTGTATTAATATTCTTGTGATTCATTTTTACCTTTCTCTATGGTTCCAGGGATGAAACCACCAAACAAGATCCAGTTAGCCATAATCAAAATAAATCTACCCAGACACAGATTAATCAACATAGCAGAAAATGAACAAAAGAGCATAATATTAAAAGCTGTTTCAGAGAAAAAAACAGATCACCTATAATAGAAAGCCCATCAGAACCACAGTAGATTTCTCAACACAGACCATCAAATCAAGAAGATTGGTGTCACATATTTCAGGTCCTGAAACAAAACAACTTTCAACCCAGACTGTTGTATTCTGCAAAGCTATCTATTAAATTTAATGGAGACATAAGAAAACTTCCATGACTAAGAACAACTCAAGGAATTCATAACAACCAAACCAACTTTACAAAGAGTACTGACAGATATTTCAGAAGAAACAAAGACTATCACAACTTCAAGATAAACAGTGGAGCCACCAAGCCAAGCAAGCGATTAAGCAGTGGGGGAAAGTAGGGCTCCTGTAGTAGGAAAATAATGTAACAAAGATAGGCCAATGCATAATAGTTATAATTATCAATGTAAACAGCCTCAATCCACCAATCAAAAGAAGCAGATTGGCAGACTGGATCAAGAAACAAAATCCGGGCTGGAGAGATGGCTCACTGGAATAAGCGCTTCACTGGCAAGCACAAGGACCTGAGTTCAATCCCCAGTTCTGCAAAAAAAAAAAAAAAAAAAAAAAAAAAAAAAAAAAACAGAACAAAACAATCTACTCTTTGGGGCTGGAGAGATGGCTCAGTGGTCTGGGGCACCTACTTAGAACAAGCTTGGCAAGGCATCAGGGACCACGGTTCAGTCCCCCAGCACCACATGCCAGCCAGCCCCGCCCCCTGGTGGGCTGAGCTGGCCACACACACACACACCACTCTCTCTCTCTCTCTCTCTCTCTCTCTCTCTTTCTCTCTCTCTCTCTCTCTCTAATAAATAAAAATAAAAAATTAAAAAAAAAAAAGAAAAAGAAACAAAATCCAACTGACAATATGCTGAATGTAAGAAACATATGTAACTCTAAAAGAAATTAATAAACTCAATGTCCAAGGACAGAAAACAATGCTCTATTTGACAGGAACACAGAAGAAATCAGGGGTAGCTACTCTAGTTGCTGACAATGTCAACTCAAATGAAGAGTGATTTAAAGAGATACATACTTATTAGGGGGAAAGTGCATGGGGAAGAGATGACCGTTGTAAATATATATGCACCCAGTGTAGGTGCACCCAACTATATAAGACAAATTTTAACAGACATGAAAAATCTAATGAGAAATAATATAATTGCCCCGGAGGACTTAAACACCCCATGAACACAAAGAGATAGATCAATTAAGTGAAAAATCAATAAGGAAATGACAGAACTAAACCAAACTTGTGATGAAATGGACTTAGTAGAACTTTACAGAGTGTTCCATCTAACAGTGTCAGAATACACATGCTTCTCAGTTGCACACAGTACATTCTCCAAAACAGACCCATATACTAGCACATGGAACATGTTTAAGTAAATGCAAAGGAACTGAAATTATCCCAGAATTATCTGACCATAGTGCAATGAAACTGCACTGGCCATCATAAAGAGATCATAGTCTTGTATGTTAGTTTCCTAAGCTACCATAACAAAGTAACACAAATTGAGTGCCTTAAATAACATTAACTTACTATTGCATGGCTCAGGAAGCCAGAAGTTGAAATCAAGGAATTGGCAGAGTTAATTCTTCATGAAGATTATGAGAGTAAATCTGTTCTATGCCTCTCTCTTAATGCCTGGCGGAAACTTTGGTGTTCTGTGACTTATAATGTATTGGCTGATACTTGTGCTCAGGTTCACAGAGCATTTTCCCAGTGTGTGCATGTATGTCTTCAACTGCCATTGTTTTCATAAGTACAACAGACATATTGGACAGCCTACTCTACATAACCTTATCCATATGACCTTGAATTACATCTCAAATACACTATTTCTTATGATCATATTCTTATATTTTAGGAATTGGGAGATAGGTTTTCCATATCTGAATTTGGGAGAAATTATCCACCATTTATCAACATTGAAATGAATCATCTTTATTTCATATATATTATGCCTTACTAAGCCCCAAAAGATTCTATTTGAACTTTTCTAGTTAAAAATATCTGAATTGTTTTAAAAGATCTTCAGAGAAACTTGGGGCCTTCCTACTTAAAAAGTTTTGAAAATATTCTACCTTGTTAAAAATATGTAGGACTATAAAAAGGAATTAAAAATGGAGAAGAGTATGATGCAAACCTCCCTGAAGAACCATCTCTGCCACCATTTGTTTACAGAGTTGACGTTTGTATCTCAGGAGTCCTTATAAACATGGAATTCATTCCGAAACCCTCTGCTGCCCAGTTGGAACAACTGTTAGTGTTTATAAGGCACATGGTATGATGAAGCTTGCATTTATTTTAGATTAGTCTGGGGGCTGGCATTGTAGTTCTAAAGGTTTGAAGATGAAATTATAAATGCATATAGTTCATGTTAAGTAGCAGAGCCTGCAGTTTACAGTGGCAGATGCCTTGAGTGTTCTCGTTTCCTGTAGCCACTCAACTCAACTGCTTGTGACTCTGCCACAGAGCTTTTTTGAGACCTTTGTGTACCCCTGGTTAGAAATGCTAGAGGTCAGCACCAATGAGAGCAACTCTCAGTCAAGGCTAATGGAAGTTGGCAGATAAATGCTCCAGTGTCTTCATAACTTGGTTAAGAAATGTCTACACTGACTGTCAACAACTCTAAGAGGCTTCCTACATTCTTCAACTTCATGAAACTTCAGTTGCCCATTCTTCCAAGTTGATTTATAGTGTAAGTCTTGCGAGATGCCTTCCTTTCTTTCTCTACATCCCTACTTCTCCAGGGTTTCTTGGTTTGATCTCCTAAGTAAACTATTTGCACATTGTTTAAAATCCCAAACTGAAACCATTATCATCTGAATAGCTATTCCCTTCTTACTCATTTATACAACTTCAGTCTTCCTGAAGTTCCACTCTCCTCTCTGGTGTAGTGTATTTCAAGGGAGTCTGGCCTATTTATGCACCCTGGGGAAGAGTCCAGATTTGTCTAGATTAGGCATAGTATTCCTGTTCTGCTGTGCACAAACAGATGTCTCAGTTAAAACCAACAAGACATAAAATAAAGGGCCAGGGGGCTAGCTCAGCAGCATAAGCCTGGCAAGCACAAGGTCCTGAGTTCAATCCCTATACTGAAAAAAAAAAATGACACAAAACAATGTCAGCTAAGTGACTATGGAGACAGAAGGAAAAAAAAGTTTATATCAGCATTTGAATTTTGTCATGCCTAGATGAGATACTGGAATTTGTGTCATGGTCCTGTAACAGTGAAGGGAGGTAATGAAAAACCATGGGCTAGGGAGATAGCTCAGTGGTCTAAGCATCTGCCTGGCAAGCACAAAAACTGGAGTACCATTCCCGGTACCGCGTGCCACACTGACCCCGGAATCCAAGGCATACACCATGCCAGCCCTGAAATTGGGGGTGATGGAGCACACCTATAATCCCAGTGCTGGGAAGGCTGAGATAGGAGGATCACTACTAGTCTGAGCTGCATAGTGAGACTCTGTAATAAATAATATTTCTTAAAAAGAACAAAGACAACACAGAAGATGGCCATAAGAACCACCAAGGAGACAGTGAGCTCCTTAAGAATTCACTTTGAATTCTTATTACATGAAACAATTCTGATTGCTTAAAGCTATTGAGTCAGACTTTTTTAATACTTATATAGAA
>NW_004524635.1:8605507-8623508 GCF_000260255.1 Octodon degus
AAAAAGGTCCAGGGTTTTTTTTTATTTTTATTTTAGGGAAGGGTATACAAGGTGTTCAGGGTCTCACTACTAGACTGGATTCATAGTGATCTGCCTGTTTACAGTCTCCCAAGAACTGGGATTACAGGCACGCACCACCACACCCAGTCTCAATTGCCCTCTCAGTGCACGTGGGGGTGGGGCTAGCACAGTAGGCCCAGGGATAGAACCCCCAGCCCCTGCACTTGCTTGCAGGTGCTTTAATCCACTGAGCGATTTGGTTGGCCCTAAAATTTTGTGTTCACAATGTCAAGTACATCACTGAAGCAGAAATTAAGAACCAAATGGGGTCCAGAAGGCATCAGGACAAACATATCAGAGGTAGGGAGATGAAATATGGATTCCTATTATTTAACAAGTAATAATGACAAGCAAAGATGTACAAATTTCAGAAAAGTAAAGAACCTGGCAATCTGTCCCCTTTTTCCCTTACTTTTCTGTCATTTCCTGGGCCCAAAACTATTCCTGTCACTTCTAGTAACAGCATGCAGTGGTGAACATGAGAAATATGGCCAAAGTCCTTGGTAAGCCTACACCCAAGAGAATCATGGACAAGCATAGCCTAAGATTATGTGGTGCAGCAGAAGAAAGGACATATATGTATGTTAGCTTGCATTAAACTGAGGTGACCATGTGGTGCAGGGTTCTCTGGAACATGTTTGGGCAAAGTTTATGGAAAGATTTAGAGATAAAGGCCAGAAAAGCCTTGGAATTTTGTAAGTAGAGTCTTATTTGATGTTCTCACCAAAGACAGAAAACTAGGACGCTGATGAAAATCAGACAAGTAAAGGCCAGACTAGTTATGTTTTAGTTGTGGATGATGATTTTATTAAAAACTGGAATAGAGGACATGTGTGTTTCATTCAGGTACCAAAAGTGAATGCTATTCCATGCAACAAAGATATACTAGAGATTACCATGGCAGAAGAACTCCAGATCAAACCTTTAATGACATGATTGGAATTCTTCATTGATAATTGACCCCGTCTCCTAGAAGCATATTTAGCTACAAACTCATCAGTGGATCAATCTACCGATGAACATATTATCCCTATGACCTACAATCCTATATCTAAACAATAAAAGTGTAGCCAAAGCTGTCCTGTTGTTGCAAACCCTGAAGTGGCTCAGCATCATCTGTTTGCCAAAAGCCCACCACAAAGTTGGTCCATAGTCCTGTAGCTGCAAGGAGTAAAGTGCCTACAGTGTGAGTGAACTCGCACTAAATCTTTAGCAGCCAAGTGTCCCTACAAGAGAACAGCCTAGTCAATATCTTGATTGCAGTTCTTGGTAATTCTACACCAAGAATCTGCTTAAACGGTGCCTGATTCCTGGTCCATACCACTCAAGATACTAAATATACATTCTTTTAAGGTGCAAAGTTTGTGGTAATTTTTTATACAGAAATAAATAATTAACAGTGCCATTTTCCACCAACACTCTGGTTCATAAATCATAAGCACACTAACTATAAAAACAAATACTAGTTATCTGTCTTTCCAATATTAATTCTCAATGATATAAAGGATACAAATGACTAATAATGTGAAAAAGTATGAAAATGTGATGAATTTAACATTTTAGTCATTTAAGACTTCATTCTGCTTGACTTTTTCCAGGTTAAAAGGATATTGTACATTGTGTTACTACATGTAAACCTTTAGCTTTTAGTTACACAACAATTAATATAGTACAATATACATAGAAGATTTGCACATGGTTCCATATAAATTATGCATACATTTTTAAAAATTATACTTTTGTGTATGCTTGTATACCAAGCACCCAGCTTAAAAAAGAATATTATAAAAATATTTCACATTGACTCCTTAAGTGTGCATCTAAAAGCTTATTGTCTTACTGGTTTCTTGGTACCCAATATCCTGCCTTTTGTGTTTATCACTTGCCTTTTGTTACAAGTTGGCACATATGCCTAACATATTGTTTACTTTCTCATGTCTTACATTTATATGTTTTATAGTTTGTAAAAATATATAATCCTCTACAACCTTTTGTTTCTCAATATTTTTGTGAGATTCATCCATATTGCTATATGGAGCTTTAATTCAATCCTGTTTGTGTCATAACAGAACTCAATTTTCCACTCTTCTATCTATGTATGTTTAGGTTAACTTGGGATTTTGTTATTATGAAAAAGTATGCTTTACATAGGAACAGAAATTTCTCAGGGTCAGGGATATAGCTCAGCAGATAAATGCCTGCCTGGCAAGCACAAGGACCTGAGTTCGATCCCTGGTATGACAAGAAAAAATGAACAAAGAAACAAAACCAAGAATGTATTTGGCTGGGGAGATAACTCAGTAGAATAAGCACTTCCCTGGCAAGCATAAGGTCATGAATTCAATTCCAAATACCGCAAAAAAAGAAAAAGAAAAAAAAGAAATTTCTCAACTTTAGGGAATACACCAAGGAGTAGAATTTCTGGATGGTACAATATGTTCATCTTCAACTTTATTAGATAATACCTAGTTCTTTTCCAAAGTGATTCCTTCAAATTATACTTTTTTCCCCTGTATTTTAGGGAAGGGTCTCTAGTGTGTTCAGGGTGTCACTACTAGATAGGACTCATAGTGATCCACCTGTTTACAGCCTCCCAAGAGTTGGGATAACAGGTGAACGCCACCTCATCCACTCTCAATTGCCATCTCAGTGTGCCCTGGAGGTGGGGCCAGCCCGGCAGACCCAGGGATTAAACCCCTGGCCCCTGTGCCTGCTTGCAAAGTTATACTTTTTTAAGCAATACACAGATTTATTATTCTTTGTCTTGCCAGACAGCCTAATTAGCATTAATTAGCACATATATATTGTCCTTTGTGCTCCCTGAAATAACTGAGAATAAGAACAAAAGAATAAAATTATATCAGCTATTGAAAATAAGATTTACATTCTTTATTTATTGATTTATTTATTCAACAAGTATTTATTGGAAACTTACTTCATATCTGGCACCATTCTCAGCACTGCAGATACAGCCATGAACAACACAAACTTCCTGACCTATTGAATGACATTGTACTAGAAGGACACAGACAGTACATAAGAAAAATAAGCAAAATAGATAACATGTTGAAAGTTGATCAATATAGTGATGGGAAAAAAATCCCACAGAGAAGTACACTAGGATGTATCAGGGTAAGAAAGATTTAATTTCAAGTTGATCAGCAAGAGAAATACTTCAGAAGAAGATATATAAGAAAAATTAGCCAAGGACTGGCCAGATAGCTGAGCAGATTAAAGCACCTAAGCCCCTGCACCTTAGGCAGACACAGGGGCCAGGGGTTCAACCCCAGTCTGCCATGCCAGCCTTGCCCACAGGGTATGCTGAGATGGCGATTGAGACTGCACATGGTTGTGTGTGCCTGTAAGCATTGGGATTACAGGCACACACAACCATGTGCAGTCTCAATGCTTGGGAGGCTGAAAACAGGTGGATCACTACAAGTCTGATCTATATAGTGAGACCCTGGAGACCCTCTCCTAAAAATACAGGGAAAAAAAGATGTTTTCCAAGTGTGAGGAAAGTCAAGAAAACTTGATATTTATCTATCAAAAGGAGAGCATGTAGTTCTATCTAATACAGCTGATAAACCAAGTAAAATCAAGAAATACAGTGAAGAGAAAAATTTCCCACAGAAAAGCATGATGTGGTATATTGGGATCGGAAAATGGATATAATTTCAAATTGGTTAGCAAGAGAAATTTTAAGTGATTTATCACTTAGTTTATTAACAAATTGATGTTATTTATCTATGGAGCAGGTATGGTAAAATATATTTCTAATTAATTTCAGAAAGAGTGGAAATAATTATATTTGCAATTTTATAAATAATTAGGTAATATAAATTATGTTGAGTGCAAAGTATCTTTTCACTGAATTTGCTGTAAAGAGAAAAATGGAAATCAGACATCAACTAGAAATGTAATCACATGGGTAAAATGACAGAGCATATTTATGTAGATGATGAAGAAGAGATAAGCAAAAATTATTTGGGTATAGGCAACAGAGACTTCTTCACAACACTTAAGTCATATGTGCATTTCAACATAAAATAGATGCCAAGGATGCTATTTCAGATACATGTGTAGATGTCTGAATCTTCTTGGCATTCTCTATCCTCTGGTCCCTAAGCCAACCTCACATCTACCATAAGTGTTTTTTCTCTAGTTGGAAGAGTAGGTCTGACCCACAGATGTTGACTTCCTGGCCTCCAAGTGGTCCTCAGCCAATGACAGGTATTGAAGTGCATAAGTACACTAGAAAGGTTTCAGACCATCTGACCAAGGTCTGCTATGGAATCACACTGCAGTTGTCCATAGCAGTAATCTGCTCATTATCTTACCCCGTACTAGTGGATTTCCCTTTCCTGGTGCACTTCTCTCATCCCCCATGGTCCTATTGCTTCCTGGGATCATTTCCTAAAGAAGCTATTTACACTTACATCATTTTCTCATTGTCCACATCTTGGAGTCCCAAACCAAAATAGTATAAATGTAAACTATTTTACACTAAGCTATATCTACTACTTAGTAGTACAGAAAACTTCTTGTAAGTCACAGAGAAAAACGACCACTAAGGCTAATTTCCAATAAAGCTTATGTACCTTAAGAAATTTCAACCCAGACTATAACACAGGGGAGTATTTATCTTGACTAAAATGGCCTGACATCTGCGCTTGAGAGCCATTCTGTGTCACATCAGCATGGCAGCACTAAGTGTTTAGCTCGAATAAGTGGTACCGTCCTTTGATAATACAATCTGGATCCAGAATTCTGCTCAGTATAACTTTAATCTCCATTAAAAGTAACCTAAGATGTCTCAGAATTCCCAGAGATCTTCAGACTGTACTTCCTTTGTTCTATCCTGCACTCAATATGTCTTGCCAATTTGAACTGGGTATACAACCAGCTAGCCTTTTTTTTTTTTTTCACTGTCTAGCTTGCTGTTTCATTTTTATTTAGAATTATGATGTTACTTCCTTCTGTCCCATATATCCCACCTAACTACCTTGTCATTTAAAATCTTTAGTACCTAAAGTTTTCAGGTTTTACATAGTTAGGTAATAATACCTAATATTTATGAGGTACATCAGACACTATCACAAGTGCTTGATACTAATCAAGTTTTAATTATTCATATTCATGTGATATATTATTATCTCCATTTTACTTATTATGGATTGTAATTTGGACATTTTGGATTTCACAGCCTGCATACATTCTAATGATGGATGGAAACAACATTCTAAGTTTATTAACTTAATTTATTTCTTGACAAATATAGATGTGGCCAAGGACTTCTAAAATAATTTTAGGCCTGAATATCAGAAGTAGCTTGTAGGTCTCTGCAATACCCAGCATGGCCTCTCTCCAGCCAGTCTTATATCACTGTCCTCTCTGGGGTGGTAGCCTCATTCTTTTTCTCCAATGAAAGAAGCTACGTCTACCTCATGGCTTTTACCAATATTGTTCCTCAAAATGATGGCCTTCAAAAATTTCCATGCCCTAATCCTAAAAAAACTGTGTCTGGCAAACAAACTTTATCATTAGGCTAAAGGTCTGAGATAAAAGATCATTTTTAATTATCAAGGTGGGCCCCTATTATCAGCAGAGTTGCAGAGGTATGAGACATATGACCACTGAAGCAGAACAAACAGTGATGCTGTCATCACTGGGTGAAAGCCCTGAGCCAAGGGATGTGAGCAGTGTCTACAAGCTGGAAAACAGACACTGCCCTAGAGCCTCCAGGAAGAATGCAGCTTCATTTATCCATTTTAAAGGGCTGAACTCAAGAACTGCCAGATAATAAATCTGTGTCCACTTAGGCCCTTACATTCATGGTAATTTGTTACAACATCAATGAGAAACTAGTACACTGTCTTTCTACCCTCTTCTCTCTTTTATTGATGCTTTACATTTTGATTCAAATGTCAGGGATACTTCCATTACCATTGCAAACACAAGCCCATAAAAGAAATGCCACTGTTACCTTTTCTCACATCCCATTCAGCCCTAAGCTTGATTACTTGATTAATATCAGTGTAACCCTGTACACTAAAATTTCAACAAGGGCAGAACCTCTTCTGTCTTTTTCTCACTATTAGATTCTCAACATTCCACACAGTAATATTGTGAGTACTCAATTGTTGTTCAGTGTATGTTTCCATTATTTTTCTCTTATTGCTGGGACAAATACCAACATCCAAAATTAAGGAATGAAAGGCTTATTTAGCTCAGTTTGTGGAGTTTTCAGTCCATACTTGGCTGGCTCCAAAGAAGATTGGCACATGGCAGAGGGCAGCTGTTCATGGTAGCAGAAAACAGCAAAGAGAAGAAGGGAGGAACAGTGGTAACAACAGCAACAGAGAACAAGTCTATCTTCCTTGTGTTGTATTTCGATTATGTGCCCCAGCCTACATATAGCACTCACACCTATAATCCCAGCACGGGATCATTAATTAATCACAAACTCTAGAAGTCTGCCCCATAACTGCATGAGGTTTTGGAGGGACAATTAGATACAAATCGTGACAGTGAGTAAATAAATGCAATAGTTAATATCAGATATAAAAGCAATCTGATAGCTCCTATAGAGATATACAAATATTAGTAATGTTTTTAGCTGATTAGACCTACATATGAAAAAATCAAGGCTACAGGAGGGAACTGGAGGATGTTAGGTGTAACATTCCAGGCCTACAAACACAAATAGCACATGTTGTCACTTATCTATGAAAGTTAAAAAAAATTAATTTAATAGAAGTAGAGAGTACAGTAGTGGTTACCAGATCTTGGAGAGTGAGTAAGGGAGAGGGGAGTTGGAGAGAGAGTGGTTAGTACGTACAGAGTTGAAGGTGGATGGGAGGAAAACTTCTAATGCTGTATGGCACAAAAGAATAACTATAATTGAAAATAATTAAGTGAATATTTCAAAATAGCTAGTAGAATTTTGAAGGGGGCAAGAATCAAGAGGGACTTGTCTTTAGGTGGTGAAAGGCCCAGGCATAATTACAATTGATGAAACAAGGTCCTAGAAAAAATTGGTGCTGTTAGAATCCAGGTAGAGGGAGGCCTCTTTGGTCTTGGCAGTGAAGGAGAATTCACTGTCAAGTGAATTTTAAGACTTTAAGTTTAAATTAACAGCTTAAAACTTTTCTGAACTTGTCTTACATTCCAATTTTAAGAATAATTCTTAAAGATTGAAAGGAGGAAGGCACAGATACACAATGTAGATATGGGGGGGAAGAGAGAGGCAAGTGAGGAAAGACAACATGAAGTTTTTTCCATGTAGTAGGTAAAAAGTTGCCTCTGGGAACAGAGGTAGAGAGGCTGGGATAAGGGTTTCTGAAAGCGATGAAAGTTTGTAATAATTCCTGGGGGGACTGGGAGAGGAGGTGGTCAGAACAGGGACCAGGAGATCTAAACATAGCCCCACCAATCCTTTCATGTCACAGAGGAACCAGAGTAGTAATGACTGCATCTCCAAAAGGTCAAATCTGGCCAACAGTCATCTATCATCTTCCATGGTAGCTCTGTGGGAGAGCCCACTTTTCATGCTGAATGGATGCCTTTTCTTAGTTCATTCCAAGTCCTCAGTTAAGATCTGTCTGATTTCTCAAGCTTCTAGAGTAAGAGTAATAGCAATGGTACATTAAATTTTGCAGATTTCAATGTATTGAGCCTGCTCAACATGCCTGGGTGGACTCCGTAGTTTACAGATGAACAAACTGAGTTATATTGAGTTCAGGCATCTTGTCTAAGACTACAAAGGTAGTCCATGTGGAATTCAATTTAGGAAATCTACTTCAAGAGCTTTGCTACATGACATTGCCTGTAAAGGTCATAAAATGTTAGTGCTAAAAGGGAATTTAAGGGTTCTCTGGGGAAAGCTCCCTCCTTTTGCAAGTTAAATGTCTAGATGTACCCAACTTCAAAAGTAAAGTAATAATAAGGACAAGAATTGTGGTTGCTGGGAATCTGCTGATTCTGTGCTCCTACCCCAAATGCCTCTTTTTTCTCCAAGTATGAGTTGGGCCAGACCTGATCTTCCTGGAGCAGAAAACTACTTCCTTCAGGCTCTATTACTGTGTCTGCATGAGCTATGCTGGTGTCCCAGTCCAGAGGATGACAAGAATAGTGAGAAGATCATGTGCGGCTTCTGCCCTTCATTGAGAAAACCACTTGGTCTCCTTTTCATTTGTTCATGTTATACCATATTGAGATGCTTCCATGTGACTAAACAGTTCTTTTTTAGTTTTTCAAATGGACTAAGATCATGTACTTTTATTTTCTCATTTATACTCTAACTCTACTACCCACCCACTCACAAATAGTGAATTTAAAGCAATATGACTTTTGTTGGGTGTTCTCATCCTACTTAAACTAGCAAGCTCTCTATGACTATTACTTTTACTATTATAATCCATAGATTATAATGTATAATTCAAAGTAAATTAAAAAATGGTGACTCAAAATAAAGAAAACAAAATCACCAATAGTGAACATGTAACGCTCTTGGGGGACATCTAGATGTAAACCATAATATTCTGCCTATAGTCTGAAAAACTCACATGCATGTCTTTTTGATCATGAATTTAGTCCACCTCTAAGAGTTTCCAAAATGCTAATAGTTTCAGTATTACTGAAAAATCCAAGTCCAAAGTCTCCTCTTATACTCAAATGCTTAGCTATGATCTCCTATAAGAATGCAAAAGAAAGCTAAATACTTTAGAAATATAATAGCACAAGATAAACATTCCCATTACAAAAGGGAAGAACAGGGGCTAGAAACCAAAGGGACAAAAGCAAGATCAAAATTCAGCAAGGGAAACAGTAAGTTCTGCAGCAGTATATGGAGCACCTGGGACAAGTTGTGGGGATGAAATGTAAATTCTAGGGAATTGGACAGCCCTAACCCTGTGGATTGTTGGCTGCACCTACATGGTTTCTCTTTTGGAGTGGATTCATTCACTGCCTGTAGTCTTCCTCAGCTGACAGCCTATGTTTCTGTCATCCCCAAAGAACTTTCAGCTTCACTCTCATGGATCCATGTGCTATTCTTGCAGGAGCACATTGCTTGCCTCCCAGGACTTCTTCTGAAATTGGAATGGAAGTTTCTCCGGATCCACAATTGCATTCTGCATGCCTATATAAGCAGCAGAAATGGGGTGACAGCAAGATCTACCACCAAATTGAGCTGGAGCTGTCCCCTTAAATCATGGCTGTAGAGAAAGATTTTGAAGGCCTGGATAGACTCCAAGGAATGTCTTCCTAGCCTACTCTTTTATTCTCTGTGTATTTTATTGGATAAAAGAAATACTAGAGACCTTTCCTTCATGTCTTAATTATCAGGTATTCTGAAAAAGGAGATTGAAAAGAACATTGGAAAATAGAAAGTTACTTCTTGCAAATTCTTCTCTTGTCATGGACAGATAGAGCCAATATTGCCAAAATAACCATGTTTCCAAAACTATACATACAATGCAATCCTAGTCAAAATACCAACAGCATTATTTACAGAACTAAATAAAATAATCCCAATATAAATCCAGGAAAAAAAATAACAGAATAGCAAAATAAATACTATCCAACAAGAACAAAGCATGACACATCACTGTCCTGGACTTTAAATTGTATTACCATGCTACAATGTTAAAAACACATGATACTGGCAGAAAAACAGACATGTGGATCAATGAAACAGAACTGAGGATATACCTTCAGGCACATTCAGCTATCTGTTTCTTGACAAAGGAGCCAAAAACATATACTAAAGGAAAGATAGCCTCCTTAACAAATTTTTATGGGGAAACTGTCTATCCACATGGAGAAGATTGATATTTAGACCAATATCAATCACCACATACTAAGCTAAAATCAAAATGGATCAAAGGCTTAAATATTAAAATAGAAATATTTAATCTTCTAGAAGATAAAATAGATAAAACTCTTAGGCATAGGCAAGGACTTTCCAAACAAAACTCCAATCACACAAGAAATGCATCAAGAACCAATAAAAGAGAATACAATAAGTCCCTAACTTACGAATGAGCTCCATTATGGAAGAATGTTCATAAATCAGATTCACTTATAGTCCAGCAGTGAGTGTTAAGCAATACACCATTGAATCTTATACAGTACACCTTTGAAAGTTTTCACTTGAGTGTTAGTAAGTTGAGGATGACTGTATATCAAATCAAAAAGCTTATTCAGAATAGCAGAGTAAAGCAAGCAAACAAACAAAAAACAGAGTGGGGAGACAACTGGAAAATATTTTGCCAACTTCGTCTCAGACAGAAGACTATTTTCTAGAATAGATGAAAAATTCCATAAATCAGTTCTCCCAAAAGATAAGATTCAGAAAAAGTGGGCAACTGAAATAAATAGATGTTTCTCAGATGAAGAAGTACAAATCGCAAAAAAACATAAAAACATGATCACCACCCCTGGCCATTATACAAATGCAAATTGAAACAATAAGGAGAGTTCATCTTACTCCAAAAGGAATGACTAACACCAAGAACTTGCCAAACAACAAATGTTGGTGGGAATGAAGATAGTGCAACCACTATGGGAATCAGTATGGAGATTCCTCAAGAAACTAAAAATAAAAATTCCCCTGACAAGAGTAAAGTCCTAAGTTTGATTCCCAGTACCAAACAATACAAGCAAACAAATAAAAAAATTCCATTTGATTTTTGCAATTCACTTTCCTAGTATTTTCCTGAAAGAGGCAATGATATGATATTACAATAATACATCAATACCTATGCTTACAACTTCATAAATCGGCTAAATTTTGGAAACAGACTGCCTATGTGTCCATCAGCGGATGAATAGATAAAGAAAATGTGGTACTTATACACTTTGGGGTACTACACAGCCATGAAGGGGGATAAATTTAAGTTCTTTGAAAAAAAAATAGGTACACCCTATCTTGAAAACTTTTCTCTCATTGCTGAGACAAAATATCCAATACCCAAAATTTAAGATGAAAAGGTTTATTTAGCTCACAATTTGTGGAGCTTTTAGTCCATAATCAGCTGGCTCCAAGGCAGGGTGACATGACATATAGATAACACTTGAAGCCTAGAGAAGATAGTAAATGCAGCAGGAGCTCAAGGGGGACTGGGGCACAGCAAGCCTCTTTTCCCCTTTTTTATTGTATGCTGGCTACCCACCCACACCATCTCCATGCCCTCCTCTTGCACAGGCTCAAGATGTTTACAGAGTGAGGACCCTGGTCCCCTGCTAAGTCACTTGTTTTGGTTACTTTTCTCTCATTGCTGTGACAAAATACCTGACACCCAGAATTAAGGAAGAAAGGATTTATGTAGCTCATAGGTTTTGGAAGCTTCAGTCCATACTCACCTGACTGCAAGGCAGAGGGGCCAAAGCAGAGGGCAGCAGTTCATAGCAGTGGAAAACAGCAAGGGTACAAAGGGAGGAGCAATGGCAACAGAGCAAGCCTATCTCCCTTTCTGTATTGCATTTAGGTTTTCCATGGGTATATCACTGACACCCATAATCCCAGCAGTATACACACCCATAAATCTCAGTTTTGAGAAGGATTATTTATTTATTTTATTATTATTATTATTTTTTTTGGCTGGCTCAGTCTGCCTCAAGGGCGGGTCTGGTGCAGCATGTGGAGCTGGGGATTGAACTGCTATTCTCTGCGCATGACTGGGTTTGCCCAAACAGGCACTTTAAACAACTGAGCTAATGCACAAGCTCCCATAATCTCAGTTTTGGATCATGAATTAATCACAACCTCTAAAAGCCAGTACACACTGCATAAGGCTTTGGGGGGACAACTAGACACAAACTATAATAGTAACCTTCTAAGATTCTCAAGTACATGCAATGTATCAACTATAACATGCCCTAAAATGATAATGTTAAATGAAATAAATGGGGCACACAAGCTTAAATATCATGTAGTTTGTATTATATGAGAAATCAAAAACATAAGTAAGCTAAAGTGAAAATAAAAGATACATAATAGGAAATAGATTTTCAACTTGGAGGGTTGTTGGTTTGTTTGTTTGCTCATAAAATGAGGAAGATTTTTGCTGTGTAGCTCAGGCTAACCTTGGATTCATTATGTAGCCCAGGCTGGCCTCAACTCTCAGTGATCCTCCTACCTTAGTCTCCCCAGTGATGTGCTTACAGGTGTGTGCCACCATGCCCAGCCCATAAGAGGAAATAGGAAGATGGATCTTTTGTTAAAGGGAAGCAGGACAACAGATAAAGGGAAAGAAATGGGAGAAGAAAGGGAAGAATAAAGAATTATGGTGTGAATGCTACACCTGCCCTAGGGCTGGTGGCCTGCACACAACACAAGGGACAGAGAGAGGGTGCACTCCCCTGCTCTCCCATTGCTTTTGCTATCTTCCACATCATAAACAGTTGCCCCTCAGCCATGCTATCCTTGGAACCAGCTGATTATGGACTGAAACCTCTACAAACGTGAGCTAAGTATTCGCTTGCTCCTTTAACCTCTGGTGTTGGGTGTTTTGTCTCAGCAACAAGAAAAAAATAACTATGACTGCTGGTATTACAGTATAATGGACGGCTCTAAAAGAAAAGAAAAAGTTCTTGTCCAGCTTCTACCACTAATCACGCATGAGTCCTTAAATTTCAACCTCAACCCCCTTCCCTACTCTGATGCAGTTTTTCAAATAAGGAAATAATACAAACTGACCTCCTCAGTCCATTCTTGTTCCAGTACTTTGGATATTAGTACCAGGCTGAGTCAGGACATAATTCTCACTCTCTGCACAAAGATCAGAGCTACTTAAAGCATTGTCTCAAGGTCAAAATATTGTGATATGCCTTGCAGTTATTATGTTAGGATTTTTTTTTTGTTCTGAAACAGTGTGCTGATACAACACAAAAATACGTATGAAAGAATGTTATTATTATAGTACATTACATGAACAACTCACTTTGTAAAAAATTAACATTTTAAGGTTTCTCATCTTGAGAATTAATCTAATATAACTGTAGCATTTTCCATTTTTTGGATGTTCTTGCCCTGACTTTTGTTGCAATTATCTATAACTGCATAACACATCTTCCAAAATTCACTGACTTAGAACACAGCTTAGTGCATTACAATTCATAGTTTTCTAGCTCAGTAGCTAAGGCATTAAAATAGGGTTGCTTAGGGCTGTAGTTATAGCTCAATAGTATAGTGCCTGCATAGCAAGCACAAGGTCTTGGGTTAGATTTCCAGCCCCAAAACAACAACAAAAGGTTGTTAGGTGGCATTCACTTCACAGCTAAACTGATGTGAATGTCCAAGATAATTTGATTTACATACTCAGGGCTTGGGCTAGGACATCTGGAAATTTGGACCCACTGTGTCTTTTCATTAATTCCTGAGCAGGGTAGTCAGACTGCTACCTAAAAACTCTGGATTTTCAGAAAGCAAAACTACAGCTCAAGACTCTAAAAGGCCAGTTATGAAACTGAAATCATGTCACTTTGTCACACTCTTTTGATCAAAAAGCAGCTACTGTCCAGCTCAAATGTGAGGAGAACAGAATCATATCCCATTGGAAACACATAAAAACAGAATTGCTAGCTTCATGGTTGGGAAACAAAAGGAGGAAAGATAAGTGGCCACTATCGTCTTGAAGAACATGTGGACAATGACCTAAAGACCTCATATTAGGTATTGAGGTTTCCAATAGGACCAAGCTGGAGATAAAATTGCTGACTCATGTGTCTTGGTGGGGTGAAGAGGATTCTAGATCCAAACTACCACATACAGAGAAAGTAATTTTTTAAATAAATGTGTACTATTTGCAACCCAGTCATTCTGTATACATTAACTTCCTTTTATCTACGCAAAATGAAACATGTAGATTGTCAACATTATTGACAAAGATTTATCTCAACAGTTAAATAAAATGCTTGGTTTGGGGAGATAGTTCAGTGAACTAAAACATCTGTTTAAGCAGAGCACAGGGACCAGGGTTCAATCTCTGGTGTGCCATGCCAGCGCTGCCCCTGGGATGCTTTCAGACAGAGACTGAGACTGGGAGTGGTGGAGCATGCCTGCAATCCCAGTGCTTGGGAGGCTGAAAATAAGAAAATCACCATGAGTCCAATCTACATAGTGAGGTCTTGTAGATAGACACTGTAGACCCTTTACTAAATACATAAAAATAGAACTGCCAGTCCAAGCCCAGGCACAGCATGGGTGAGACCCTCTTCCACCCACTTGGCACCACCACACCACTCCGCAGCACACCCCTCCACCCCACCTGCCAAGTAAGAATATCTGCCACCTTCTAGGGACACCCACATCCAGTCATAGCCCAGGTCTGGTGAGCGTGTGGGAGAGCTTCTGGCTATTCTGCGCCAAGGGGACCTGCCAGTCCAAGCCCAGGTGCAGCATGGGTGAGACCCTCTTCCACCCCCTCAGGACCTGCCCACCACTCCGCAGCACCCCAACCCACCCTGCGCACACAGTGAAAATTTCTGCCGTGTTCTGGGGACCCTCAGATATAGTCCTAGCCCAGGCCCAGTGAGTGTGTGGGAGAGCTTCCTCTTCCCCCTACTCCAACTTGTCCCCTCCAGACTCAGCTCAGACCTGGCATACAGGCCTGAGGTGAAACCCTTCAGCTGCAATCCCTGCAGAAAGAGTAGGGGACAGAACCACCCAGCTAGTCCAGGAGCAGAACATCTTGCCAGAGAGGCACAACAGATTCACTCCCAAGGATGGCAGCAGGAGCACAGCAGTCAGACCCAAGCCAGTCACAGCTGGATAAATCCAACCTTTGTAGATTTGCACCAGAACTTCAGTAGGTGCTAAGGTTATAACTGTACCAAAGGTCAGAAGGCAGTGTTACACAAAATGACAAAGAGAAGGAGCACAATGCAATCTCAGACCACAAGACCACCCATAATAAGTGCAGAGTACACTAACACAGAACAAAGTGGGAATCACACAGCTGAAATCAATGGCTTCTGAAATAAAGAAACAATTGCAGAAGGGTATAGAGGAACTCAGATTGGAAATGAAAAAAGAATTCCCTTAATTAATAGCATCTACAGTAAAGAATCAAATGCAGAAACATATGGAGGAAACCCAGTGCCCAACGAGAAGAAGTGCAGAGGACACTAGCTCAGCTCAAATGTATGAATGAATAGCATTGATAGTAAATAAGCAACAGCAGAAAGTTATAGAACACAGAATGGAATTCTTTTCTGAAATAAAAAAAGAATTCTCTGAACTCATAGCATCTTAAGTAAAGAATCAACTACAGAAACATAGGGAGGAAACCCAATCTGAAAAAAAAAACTGCAGTAAAAGAATGTATAACTACTTAAAGAAGACATTGATAAAAAAAATTAGAGGTGATTAGAAAAATGATGGATTCCTTGAATGCGAAATAAAGGAAAGAAATAGATCACATGAAGCAGAGTCAAATAGATATAGACGAATTTAAAATCTCAATCACAAGCTTGCAAAACCGTTTAAGTGAATGTGAAGACAGAGTTTCAGATCTTGAAGATGCTGGTGTAGCTAGTGAAAAGGTAAGAAAAGATCTCTTAAAAACAAATAGGACGCAAGAAAGAATAATCCATCACCTGTAAGACGATACAAAGATGAACGATGTGAGACTAATAGGCGTCAATGAGGAAGAAGGAATCAATAAAAATGACATTAAAAAATATGGGCAGAAGTAATAGCAGAAGACTTCCCAAATATGAGGAAACAATCTGACATTCAGGTAACTGAAGCATACAGAACAACAAGTAACCTCAACCCAATTAAAAACACACTGAGACATATAATAGTCAAGATCCCAGAAATTCAGCACAAGAATAATATACTGAAAGCCACTAGAGAAAAGAAACAGATCACAATCAAAGGAAAACCCATCAGAATTACGGCAGACTTCTCTTCACAAACCATGAAGGCAAGAAGAGCATGGAGCAGAGTACTTCAACTCCTCTAGGAAAACAAATTCCAGCCCAGACTGTTATACCCTGCAAAACTCTCTTTCAAGTTTGATGGAGAAGGAAATACTTCCATGACAAAGAACACCTAAAGAATTTCATGATGACAAAGCCAACCCTACACAGGTTACCAAAGGATGTTCTAGAGAGGAACCAAAATGATCAGAACTCCAGAATGATATCAGAAACAACCAACTAAATAGGGCAAACAATTAAATAGGAGAAAAAAGGAATAACGACAACAGGTAAATAAAATGTCAATTGTAAGTCAATACATCTCAATTCTAACCATCAATGTAAATGGACTCAATTCACCAATTAAGAGAAATAAACTGGCAAAGTGGATTAGGAAACAAAATCCAACAATATGTTGTATAAAAAAAACACATATAACTCATAAAGACATTCATAGGCTGAAAGTCAAGGTTGGAAAACAATATTACATGCCCCAGCACCTCAGAAAAAAGCAAGGGTAGCAATCCTATTCTCAGACAGTCTCAATATCAAACCAAGAATGATAAAGCGAAATAAAGAAGGCCAGTATATACTGCTTAGGGGAAAAATTCAAGAGGAGGAGGTAACACTCATAAATATGTATGCACCAAACATGGGAGCACCCAATTATATAAAGCAAATCTTAATGGATATGAAAAATCTAATATCAAATACCATAATCTTAACAGGAGAGCTTAACACTCCCTTATCCCAAAAAGATAGGTCAACCAGACAAAAACTTAGCAAAGAAATGACAGAACTGAACCAGCATTTGAAATAAATGGACTTGGTGGACATATGCAGAGTGTTCCACCCAAACACACTTGAACACACATTTTTTTCAGCTGCACATGGGTCATTTTCTAAAATAGACCACATACTGATCCATAAGTCATGCTTAAGTATATGCAAGAAAACAGAAATCATCCCATGCATATTATCTGACCACAGTGCAATGAAACAGGAAATAAATACAAAAGAAACCAGAAAAAAATCCCTAAATACATGGATATTAAACGATACCCTACTCAGCAACCAATGAGTCACAGATGAAATTAAACAAGAAATTCAATATCTACAATTCAATGAAAATTGAAGCACAACTTATTGGAATTTATGGGATACAATAAAAGCAGTTTTCAGAGGTAAATTCATAGCTGTGAACTCACACATTAGGAAAACAGAACGGGAACAAATAAATACCCTAATGCTGCACCTTCAACAATGAGAAAAGGAAGAGCAAACCAAACCCAGAGCCCAAAGACAGGAGGAAATCATAAAGATTAGAACAGAAATTAATTCAATTGAGATGAGGAAAGCAGTTCAAAGAATAAATGTAGCAAAAAGCTGGTTCTTTGAAAAATTGAACAAAATTGATGAGCCCCTAGCTAACCTCATCAAAAAGAGACAAGAAAAAAATTCAAAGACAAGCAATAAGGAATGCAAAGGGTGTAATTACCACAGAACCAGTGGAAATTCAGAAGATTATCAGTAGCTAGTTTGAGAATCTTCACTCTCACAAAATAGAAGACACAGAAGAAATGGACAGATTCCTAGAAATGTACAAATTACCACAACAGAATTGACAAGATATAACCATTCTCAGTACCCCAATAACAGCCAACGAAATACAAGATGTATTAAAAAACCTACAGACAAAGAAAAGTCCAGGTATGGATAGATTCACAGCTAAATTCTATAAGAAATTTACAGAAGATGTAGTCCCTATACTCTTCAAACTCTTTAATGAAATTGAAAAGGAAGCAATCCTCCCAGAATCATTCCTGGAGGCAAGCATTATACTGATACCAAAACCAGGGAAAGATGCAACTAAGAAAGAGAATTACAGGCCGATCTCCCTCATGAACATAGATGCCAAAAATCCTCAATAAAATCCTAGCAAATAGAATACAGCAAATCATCAAGAAGATCATACACCATGACCAGGTAGGATTCATCCCAGGGATGCAAG
>NW_004524635.1:8624538-8632506 GCF_000260255.1 Octodon degus
GGGCAATAAAGACAAGGCAGGAGGCATTACAATTCCTGACTTGAAATTATACTACAAGGCTACTGTGATAAAATCAGCATGGTACTGGCAAAAAAAAAAATAGACCTGAGGATCAATGGAATAGATTAGAAGATGCGGAAGCCCCTGCAAACACACTCAACCACATTATCTTTGACAAAGGGGCCAAACATCCTCACTGGAAGAAAGATAGCCTCTTTAACAAATGCTGCTGGAAAAACTGGCTCTGTACATGCCAAAAACTTAAACTTGACCCAGGTCTATCACCATGCATTAAACTAAAGTCAAAATGGATTAAAGATCTAAACATTAAAGCAGAGACACTAAATCTCCTGGAAGAGAAAGTAGGAAAAACTCTTGAAGACATAGGGGTAGGCAAAGAGTTCATGAACAGAAATCAAATCGCACAGGAAACAGTTGAAAGAATTAACAACGGGGAACTGCTCTTACTGAGAAGTTTTTTCATGTCAAAAGAAATTACCAACAAAGTGAAAAGACAACCCACAAATTTGGAAAAAATCATGACAAATAAGTACTCAGACAAAGGTATGCTCTCTAGAATTTATAAACAACAAAAATACACTAGTACCCCAAAATTTAAAGACCCAGTCCAGAAGTAGGCATCTGAGATGAATACACACTTCTCAGAGGATGAAATTAAGGAAATGAATAAATATATGAAGAAATGCTCCACATCAGTAGCCATCCATGAAATGAAAATTAAGACAACATAGAGATATCATCTCACCCCAGAAAAACGGTGATCATAAAGAAATCACCCAACAACAAATGTTGTAGTGGCTGTGGAGAAAAAGGAACCCTTCTCCACTGCTGGTGGGAATGTAGACTGTTGCAACTGTTATGGAAATCAGTGTGGAGAGTCCTTAGAAAACGTGGACTGGAAATTCCATTTAAACCAGCTATTCCTCTATTGGGAATTTTCCCGGAGGATATGAAAACATCATATCATACTGATATATGTGTGCCTATGTTTATAGCAGCACTATTTGTGATAGCCAAATCTTGGAAACAACCAAGATGCCCATCACCTGAAGAATGGATGAAAAGGTTATGTTATTTTTATACAATGGACTATTACTCAGCTATAAAGAATGATAAACAGAAGCCTTTATATTGAAATGGATGCCACTTGAAGATATACTCATAAGTGAAATAAACCAGACCCACATGTGTAAATATCATATAGTTTCCTTAGTATAAGACCTCAAAAGAAGAAATACAAATAGAAAGGTATAATACAAGTAAAAGGAAAGTAAGAACTCAAGGACTAACTAATTAAGAGAGGGAAAGAAGAGCTAGGAAACATGACAGTGACAAGCCATACATTTATATGTAGAAGATGGGCAAGGCAATGATCCTGAGAATCTTCAGAAGATTTTTGAATCTAGCAGTTAATTGGAATGATTCTCACCCTGACTAGTTATATATTCTGACACCTGTGAACTAAGCAACTGCTCTAAATATGGCAATTTGTAATAGTAGGTTCATGCTTGGAGTGCCTGTCATTCTGGTCTTCAGAATATGGGCTGCTTGTCATGACATGCCAGTTGCTGCCATGCTGTCTCTTGGGTAGATGATTGTTCAAAAGGAAAGAGGTGGTGAATTAAGGCAGGAGACAGGAAAAGGAATGTTGTGGGACTGTCCTGCTTCAAGGTTGTCTATGGTTAGATTTCTGGACTTATATGTAAGCATAAGAATTATATAATTCTTTATGACCTTTTAAAAATATATTTTAGTTTTTAAATGTTTTTTCATCATATTATGTAGGGACTTAAAGTTCAACATATCAATATTTGATGAAAAATACCTGTTCCATGTTATGCCTAAGATGTTTCATCTTCAGACAGATAGTGAGGTTAAGCTTAACAGCCTAGGTTGTATGGTAATAACAATAAGCTTCTCTTCTAGAATGTTAACAACCTAAGTTTGCAGACCAAAATTAGAGAAAAAGGAGGGCCGCAAGGAAAGCCAACATTTTGGCCCTAGCCTTCCAAGGTCAGTTAAGACTCAGGACATAGGAGAACTTATACTGCAGTGTCATGTAACTTGGTAGTGTCCCAAATTTGCAGATCAAGGAGATTATGGGGTCAAAGTGGAAAGTGATCGATGATGTAGAGTGTCCCTAAGGAGAGTCACATGGAGAGAAAACATTCTCTCAGGCTTTCACAGAGAGCACATTGGCCAAGCAATGGCCATGACTCATCCACATGGCTGCACTGACAAAGGATCTACAATCTGAGGTACAGTATCTCAGGAAAAATCCTGAGAGGATTTCACTGACCTTATCAGACCCAAAAGCTACAACTCTTGTTGCATAGGTCTTGCTTTATCTTGGTATTAACCATCTAGCAGAAAAGTATAAAAACGAAGTATAAGAAGTAAAGCCATGTTGTTATGTTGAGCTGTAGGGGACTCAGGTCAACAATTTCTGACATTGCCAGTCAAGCGGAAGAGCCAATGCTATTATGTAATATTGGACTCTTTTAGACTATTTTGCTGAGTTAACACACCTATAATATTCAAATGACAGAAATAAACAAAAAAGGGGATCGAGAGGAATGTCCATTTTGTATCTGTTTATTCAAAATGGTTAGGATAGATATATAGTTACATTTTCTTAATGAATAGAGGGATTTGTTCTAACAGCATTTGTGAATAGGATATCATGTCTGCATCTTGTACAGCAAATAACCACTAGGAAGAGAGTATGCAATGTGTCAATTATTAAAAATGTCCTACCAATTTGATTTGAAACTGTGTCATTGTTATTTATCTCTCAATAAAATTATGGAAAAAAACTAAACAAAAAAAGGGGATAGAAATGAAGGACCATTTTATATCTGTATATAGAAAATAGTTAAGATAGATATACAGCTATTTTCTCTTAATTCAATGAGAAGATTTGTACTAATAGTGTTTTGACAGGATATCGTGTCTGCATCTTGTACTGTGAATAACTACGACAAAGACAACAATATGCAATGTATTAATTATTGTAACTGTCCTTCTAGCCTGTTTTGAAACTGTCTCATTGTTATTTGTTTCTCAATAAAATAATTAAATTAAATAAATAAAAATAAATAAATTTAAAAATATATATAAATAAATAAATAAATAAATAAATAAATAAATAAATAAATAAATAAATAAATACAATGCCTCAATAGTTTTAACCTACAAATTTTTGTAAGGAATTACTATATTAAATACTAATACAACTGGGTTTTTTGCATTTATCATGTATAAAGAAATATATCAACAGAACCAGGATTTTAGCATCTTTTATAATTAAAAAATCTGAGAAATTATCTAAAGTTTAGTCAATAAAGGACAAGCTAAGTAAAATATGTTACAATCTCTATTAAAAGAATGGGGTTAGGTTTATGTATATTACTTTGGACTGGATTTTGGGACAATGTGTTAGGTTAAAAAAAATGGTATGGTAGACCATTATATGTAGTAAGATTCTGTTTAGGTTAAATGAAAAAGCACAAAAACCATACTATAAATTTTTATGATTTTGTGAATAATGACATGTAAATGCAAAGAATGGCATCTGAAAAGGGATTTACAAAGCTGCTAACTGCGTTGACCAGGGGTCAAATTGAGGATGGGGTCTGAAATTCAAAGCAGGATTAAAAGGAACTTGACTTCATCTATAATACTCATTTTTCATAATAGCACTATATTTTATGTTTGAAAAGTAAAAATAATTTTAAAATTCAGTATTTTTATTTCAGAATATTTAAAGAGGTAGGTAGATCAATTCAGTATCAAAATGAGATGCCTATATTGTATTTTTAAGTGAACTTAATTTTAGTAGAGTATGTACAGTGTAACTTCATTGAGTGGAGACAGAGAAAATTTGTCTCCGAGATGAGTGCTATATTTAAATAGGAAAAGCATGGAAATGGAAAGATTCTCACAAACCTATTAATGGTGGTTAGTTTGTGGGAGAATGGAGTTAAGATGAGCTGGAGGGATGTTAGGGGGGGTCCTTCTAAAACTAGGCTTCTCTACTATATCAATAACAACCATACGTTCTTGTCATGAGAGATCTAAGTAAAAAGTTAATGCAGAGATTGCCCCTATGGGGAGTTATGAAACACCTTTTATTTGATACCTAGATCATGGGTTGTTTCCAGCTTTTACTTTTGCATAAAGTGTAGAAATATTGGTATCTAGGGGACTGACTTGAAGGTCTCATGCTGTTGGTGGAAAACATTTGTCTCAGTTCATATGTCTATTGATGCAATTATTCTTCCCTAAATTTTAAGAAAAATGTTCTATAAGAGACACACTGAGTTTCACTATTATTCTTGGTTTGTATATCTTCAGGCAAAACATGTAAGAGTAAATGATCTAAACCAAATTTTAGTCAATAATTTGATCCAGACCAAATTATAAAGCAAATATTAGAAGAATCTGTAATAATTGTACAACTATACTTTACTAACATAGCCACAAGTGGATAAGTGTATAGACTAATATTGTTACTATTCAATCCTTTCTTGCCCTCCAAAAAGAAAAAGATTTTTACAAAAAGTGTTTGTTTCATTGGTATCAAATATGGTAGGAAGAACCTCTTCCTTTACTTGTTTCCTGTTTTTCAGTTTTCTATCTAGGTGTCAGGTTTAAATTTGGAACATTCAATATGCAGTGAGTTTATGTCAAGCAAAGAAAGGAAAAAGGAAAGGAAGAAACAAAGCCTGAAGTTATCCACTTTAAAGTAAATAATAATTTAATATATAAAGTAATGTTACTTTTTAAATTATAAAAGTGATTGTTATAAATTATGCCAAGTTTCTTGGCATAATTTCAGTGCATGTCATAAAAAAATATGGCTGTATATATGTATTGTTAGAACTGTGATTTGATGCTTGACTTGAAAAATGTTGGGGGCCAGGAGATAGCTCAGTGGCACAAATGCCTGCCTGGAAAAATGTTGACACTTAAAGATTGTAAAGTAAAACTGATAGTAAAAAAAAGCATTAGATTCCAGAATAAAGGAAAATCAGAAGTGAAATACCAAGACCAGACGTAGGTACTTCCCACATGAACAGTAAGAAGTAAAAGAATATTAACAAAAAACACTAAAGCATCATTAACCATGATTTATATAAGGTTCCATTGTTACAAAAATATAGTTCCTTCTGATCTAAGAAACAGAAGAAGATGATAAAGAGATCCTATTGGATAGGTAAAGTCTGGTCCTAAGAATAGTGAAGGATGGCTTATCCTAGGAATAGTGAAGCACTGACAGAATTCTCTCTATGCCTAAGTGGACCTGCTAGATAGTAGTTAGGGTAGCCACAGATGGATTTCTGTAGTATGTAGCATGTAGCACAGTTACTTTTCACATGTATATATCCATGTAACTGTTACCAAAATCAACACAATTCATCACATAGAATTTTTTCTGATCCTCTCCATGCAATTCATCTTCCTCCACGGGTAGCCACAGGTTACTGCATCCCCTATCATCATAGTTTAATATGCGTGATCTTAAATTTAGGAATAACAAAAGCCTGCAATACATACTGGTTTTGGACTGCAATCCTTAATTGTTGAATGGTAATTTCATTGTTCTCATTTGGGGCTCATTATGAAAGGTTTCTAAAAACATTTTTCATAATCCTTCATTCAGTATCATTGAGTATATATCTAGAAGTGAAATCGCCTAGTTATAAGTTGGGTGTGTGCTTAATTTTATTATACATGGTATAATAATAAATCAAAATTTAGGATTTTGTAGTATATATTTTATATTAGCCTGATTTCTGGCCTTATTTTCCACCCCTACTTTTGCCTTTTCATATGTTTTTACCTTTTTATTTTTTAAAAATAATTTTATTGAGAAACAGAATGAGACAGTTTCAAAACCAATTAGTAGGACAGTTTCAATACTTAATGCATTGCATGTTGTTGTCTTAGTGGTTATTCATTGTACAAGATGCAGATATGATATCTTGTCCACAAACACAATTAGAACAAATCTCTCTAGTCACTGAATTAAGAGAATGCAGCTGTATATCTATCCTATTTTGAATATACAGATACAAAATGATCATTCATTTGTATCCCTTTTTTGTTTAGTTTTACAGAGAAGGGTATTCCATTGTCATTTAAATATTGTAGGTGCATGAATTCACAAAATATTCCAAAATAATCCAGTAGTCCATAACAGGAGTGGCTTTTCCATAAGACTGGCAATGTCAGAAGTTGTTGACTTGAGCCTTTTATACCTCAGCATATTAATATGGCTTTACTTTTTATATTTCATTTTTATACTTTTCTGCTGGATGGTTAAGACCAAGATAAAGCAAGACCTATATAACAAGAAATGTTTTCTACCTTTTTAATATTTATTTTACTTTATTCTTTATCATAACTGGTGATGTGTTTAATTTTTAGAGGAAGAAAAGATGACTGACAACTACGTAACAGATCCCTGATTCATATGTTAATCAGGTTCCGTTATCTATTGCTACATATCAAAGACTCTCAAATTTAGTAGCTTGGCACAACAAAAGTCATTTGTTTTTGTTTTTGTTTTTGTTTTTTGTTTTGCAGAACCAGGGATTACACGTGGGCCCTTGCACTTGCCAGGGAAGCGCTTATTCCACTGAGCCATCTTCCTGGCCCCAAAAGTCATTTGTTTTGCTCACAAATCTACACCTTGAGCAGAGCCCGGTGGAGACAGCTTGTCTCCAAGTACACAGCATCAGCTGGGGTTACTCAATGGAAGCTCAGAATCCATTTACATGATGTCTCATTCACAGGATTGATAAGTTGGTGTTTACTGTTATGTTGGTGGGTGCTCAGTTGAAGCTGTCTGCCAGGAGTCTTGATTTCTTTCTGGGTGAGTTTTTCTCAGAGGCTGGACTTCTTCATATCAAGGCAACTCGTTTCTAAGAATACAGTAAAGATTTTGAGAGAGCAAATAGAAATTCCAATTTCTTGAGGTCAGTATCCAAAATTGACCAAACATCACTTCTTAGTTTATCTCCTGGTCTAAGAGTCATGAAGCTTTTCTAGACTCAAGGGGAGAGAGGAACATCTAATCCTCAATACAATGAACTTAATTTTTTTCAGTCATCGTTAGTTCATGGTTTACTCTCCAGTGAGTGATGTGTGTGTGTGTGTGTGTGTGTGTGTGTGTGTGTGTGTGTGTGTTGGGAGATTAACATTCCTCCAGCAGGCAAAATGCAGAAAACTCCGACCAATAATGATTCATTCTATTACAACATCAGGATCTACCTTAAAGTACTAAATATTCTTCTCTAAATCAACTTGTATAGCTCAGCTCAAGCTGGCTTAACAAAATAATGTAAACCAGAGAGCTTAAACATCAGAAATTTGTTTTCTTATCATTCCAGAGGCTGGAAGTTCCAAGAACAAGATACAGCAGAGTCTGGTTTCTAGGAAGAGCTTTTTCTCCGGTATGCAGATAGCCAACATCTTGCTGTGTGGTCACACTGGGGTATGTGCTGGGGGGAGATTTCCATAGGACTATGATCTCCCCAATTTTCCTCTTCTTATAAAGGTCAGAGTCTTATCTAATCAGGTTTTCTCTCATCCTTATGTTCTCACTTAACTGTAATTATTCCTATAGCTTTTATCTCCAGATTCAGTCCCATAGGGGATTGGAGCTTCAATGTATTACTTTGGGGGGATGCAATGAAGTCCAAACTACAGGACTGGCTACCCACTCTCAGGTGAGGTTAATTGCATATAGGTTGATGAGTATAACATATATATATATATATATGGGTAAAAATCTATATATTTCATTGGAGATATTTTTTCTTTCTTCTTTGCTATTTATTTAGCACTCTGATGCACCTGAGTGTTATATTTTCCATCTTTTCTAGTTGTTCTCAATGAAATAACTAGTAGAGCTGCCTAATTCACAATTAACAATGCAAT
>NW_004524635.1:8632606-8634595 GCF_000260255.1 Octodon degus
ATATCCCAGAACTTGATAATTAAAGAGAAAGGTTTCTCAATGTACAATGGTGAGACAGAAATTAGATGACCATAAAAGCCCCATCCAAAAGAGAAAAAGCAAGATGCATGTTAATCACCAATGCCTAGCAATTAAGAAATGCACTCAGGCACATGGTAACCATCCTTTGATAAGAGCCTACTTCTGCTTTATCCTTGCTTTTGGGTTTAACCTCTGGGCTTTGCATTTTTCTTTATCTCCCATGAATAATTTCTCTCCCATCAAATATATCTGTACTTACAGCAAGTTATCTTGCTTCATGTGGTTCCTGACCATAACAATTAATATCCTGCTTCTTTGTTTCCAACCTATTTTTATTTCTTAGACAACTTTTGGGTTTTTATATTAATTTTCAATAAAAGTCAATAAACAAAGCTATATTCACATTTCTTTTTGAGATAGGTCTTTCAAGATCTTGGTCATGAGTAACACTGCTATGGGACAATGCCTCTAAAATTCCTAAAGCCATACCACTTAGATGAAGTCTCTGTAACAGCCTGCTGGTAAGTCACTCTAAGATCCTAATAACGGGTCTTATAACTACATATTTGAAGTATTTTTCCTGAGGTCATGTTCTTCCAATGGTTTCAGATTTTCTCATATTATTTAAATACCTTAAAATGTTTTACTAGGAGAAACTTTAATTAAAGAAAAATTTTACCTTCAAGATTAGCAAGTCCCTAATATAGTTTATTTCTTCTAAATTAGTCTTCAAAATTTAGCCTTTACTCTTTTATTTCAACTCTCTCTTCTTACAAGATAAGGATTTGACTTACATGATATTATAATCAGTAGAAGCCAATAGGCACTTGCTTCAATCTGCCTGAAAGTTCCCAACAGCCATGTTTATGAGTATGTTAGGTTAAAGTCCTTTTAACTTTCAATGTTGCTGGAGAGGTAGCTCAGTAGAATAAGCACTTGCCTGGCAAGCACAAGATCCTGAGTTCAATCCCCAGTAGCGGAGGAAAAAAAAAAAAGCATTATCATGGGGACTACACACTCGGGCCCACCTCCTGTCCCTTTCTTGGACAGGAGCTTTCTTTCCCTCAATAAATAGATTCTGCTCATGAAAAAAAATTTTTTTTCACTGTTACCACAAAAAAAAGTGTTGAAGAACTGTGAGTCATGAATAATAGATTTCCTTTTCCTCATCTTCAAATAGCACTTCCTCATGGTCATGGCATCTTCTTCAATGATATCTGGAGCCCTCTGAGCTGTCTTTTACAATCTCGTGGAGGCCTTAGCAGCATCTGCCCGCTGCTCAGTCCCAAAGTCAGTGTCACATATGTGAGACTAATTTTAAGGAACATCCCTGTTCCAGGTGTCATTTTGGTACAAAAATTGCACCAAAAGGTAATGGCTTCAAACAGTAGTTACATAAGAATACCTCGTGATTTTACACAACAAGAATTTAGATAAGGCCAAGTATATCAGGACTTCCGTAAAATGTGTTTCAATGAATCAAAGTATAACTTTAATTATAATTTTGTAACAGTCTTGAAGACATACAATGTGTACCTTCTGTGTATGCTAACTACCAGTGAGTCACAACACCTGAGGGTAGGGATGGTAGGAGGGAAAATGTCATATGGCTCATTGGAAGACAATCTTTGGACACTTGATATCATATCTGGCACAAAATTTGTATATAATTTGTACAATGCAAAACATTGTGATTTTACTATTCCCTATTCAAACAACAAAGAATGTTCTACCTTTTGGCTCTTGTGAATAATTTCTGCATTGTATAAATTATTTAAATTCTATATTTCAGTTTTCCACCTATTCAGTAGAGATAATTATAATAGCTATGGCTGTCTTAGTTACTCTTCTCTCGTTGCTGGGACAAATATCCGACACTCAAAATGAAGGAAGGAAAGGTTTATTTAGCTCACAGTTACTGGAGGTTTCAGTCCATACTCAGCTGGGTCCAACGCAGAGCAGCACAGA
>NW_004524635.1:8634762-8651849 GCF_000260255.1 Octodon degus
TTACCCACCTATGGGTAATCCCAGCAGTACTAAAACCCATAATCCCAGCCTTGGATCACACATAAACCCAGAGGATCATGAGTTAACACAAACTCTAGAAGTCTTCACCCCATGACTGCATGAGGCTTTGGGGGGACAACTAGACACAAACCATAACAATGGCATAAATTTTCTGTAATGACTAAATTGAGTTAAGGTACTTAGCTGAATGTCTAGCTATAGTAAATGTGAAGTATAATACTATTAGTCCATATTTATATATGAATTCTATTTTAAAAATTATTTGTAATTATATAATAAACAGGAACAACAAAACACACAAAGTATCAAAATCTATTACTTGAAATTATTTTCTTATATTGATGAACCTCAGTTAACAGTCAATGGAGATGATGTGTTCTCATTATGCTAACAGCATAGAATGCATTTCCATAAACTTATGTCCACAGTCGCCCAGGACAACTGTTGTGCACTCTGCTGCTGATGTCATAATGCAGCAAGTGGCTATATAGATTGCATTGTAGATTGTGTGCAGAAATTTACAAGGATATGAATATGAACACACCTTGGCATAATGCTGATTCATACCTCTAATCTCTGAATGACTGCAGTAGTTCTTAAGAGTATCCTGGAGATGTTCCGTGATAGGGTGGAAAGAAGAGTCATGTCACTCGCATGGTCTTCTCTGGCTGAACTGCATCTGAAGGATAGGAAGGAGCATCTTGTGCTTCAGGGGGGTCATTGTTTTAGAACCAGTTCTGAATTTAAGGGGGAGGATCCAACATCAATATATTTTGGGCCCCAAATTAGAGAGCCTATAGACAATGAGGCCAGACTGTATATGTCTCTAAAGAGTGTGTTTTTAAATGTATGCAGTGTTATTAAAGATGCATACTCTACTTTTGGAGTTGCTCAAAGCATTTAAAATCTTAAACTTACCCTGGCAAGTGCAAGGGTCTGAGTTCAATCCCCAGTTCCGGAAAAAAAAAAAAAAAAAAACACAAAACAAAAAAACCCTAAAATCTTAAACTTCACAATCTACTCTACAGAAAGTGTCCTAGCTTCTCAGCCCTACACCCATCTGTCAAGTCATCTGTGCTTGTTCTCTCTTAGATCTTCAGCAAGACAAACAGCGAGGTGGAAAAGCCCGTGATGGAATGGTGCTCCTCTTCCTCAGGTGACATCCAATGAAGACGAAGCTTATCGTCTGGAATCCCTTTTAAAGGAGCAAGCCTCTGGCTTTGCTTACATTGCCTGCTCTTCTTTTCAGCCAATTTATTCCCAAACATTGTTAGTTAAGGTTGAAAACATGTCAGAAATGTTACTGGGCCTACGCATTCTCAGGAGATGCCTGGTTTATTCAGGGCTTCCAGAAAAATCAGGACAGGTCTGAGAACAAAATTGTCCTAAATATAAGTGGGATCATGGCAATAAATGATGGTCATTCCGAGTTACTGACTGGAGGGTGCACTATTATAGAGTTGAAAATTTGGATTATGAACAGCCCATTTGCAAGGATATAAACTAATCGATACATTGGAAATATTGGAATGTTATTCTTCTTCTTCCAACTATTTGATATTTTTTCAGATGTAATCTGGCTACGTAGTTAATGCTGGCCTCAAATTCATAGCAATCCTCCTGCCTCAGTCTCCTAATTCTGGGGTTACAGATGTGTACCACTCCATTCCACTCTAACTAGTACTGGTTCTTAAATTTCCCTGCCACCCTGCTTTCCTGCTATGTCACTAAACCAACAAAGAAACAAAATTTGGGAATACTTATTTACAACGAGAAGGATTTAGAGAAAAGGGTGTTGCTCAGAGATGTGCCAGCTTGTCCAAATGTCCATATAGAACTACGTTGGTGAGAATAATTTCTTTTCCTTTTAAAAAACATTTCCTTTGAGACATGACGAAAAAAAATCAGAGGCACACATGGCAAAGAGATATGACCACAGAAGATCACAGGCATGATCAAGTAAAGATGATCTAACCAGAAAATCCTTAGTGTGTGTCAGCTACAACTAAAGCTGAGGTTCTGAGAGCATGAAATGCTGCAGGGCTGAAAGGGATGTGTAGCTCATAGTCCTTTCCTTCTCCCTCACCCTTTCCTTCAACAGAATCCACACCAACATCCTCCTAATCCTTCTCAAGGGAAGCCAGGACCTCTGAAGCCTCAGAAAACTCTCCTTCCTCCACTCCCTCACTCACATAGCAGTGAACAAAATCACTCTTGGCATATATCAGATCATTATATTGTCTCCCTGAAAGTGTAAATAAGATAAAAAATGTCTACAACAGACATTGCAAAATGGGATGAAACTTCAAAAAGACAGAGAAACTAAAGAGAGAATGGAGAAAAGAAGGAAAGAAAAAACAAAAAATATCTACATATCTATGTATAAAAAAGATAATTAAGGTAGTTAGACAACTAATTTCTCTTAGTTCATGGAAAAGGAAGGTTTCTGCTAATATTGTTTGGACAACTAAATGCTGATATCCTATATTCTGAGTAACTAATCTAAAGATAACAATACACAATGTATTACCCATGGTTACCCTCTTATTATCTTCTTTTGAAAATTTTTCTCTTTAAAAAAATCTTCACATATCGGAAGAAGAAAGAAACCTTAGGAAATGAAAGATATATTTGTTTGTTTGTTTTATGTATTTAGTACAGGGTCTACAGGGTCTCATGATGTAGATCAGATTCATCGTGATTCACCTGTTTTCAGCCTCCCAAGCGCTGGGATTACAGGCCCATGCCACCATGCCCAGTCTCAATAGCTGTCTCAGCATGTCCCGGAGGTAAGGTTGGTATGGCACGTCAGGGATTTAACCTTGGCTGCTGCAAAAAGAGACAATTTTTTGAGTGAGAGGAATAAATTTGAGTTCATTTCGATACTTGGCTATATTTTTAAAACACTGGTAAAATATTAATGATGAATTGTGCATGTATCACATACCACCAAAACTAATCCTGGTGCAGAAATTACTACTTTTCATGATGCATTTAAAGTTGGCGCTTATTGCTACTTCAAAAATGAACATTGTTACAGACCAGCATCCCTCTCTCTTTTCAGTAACGATACCTAGTTATCAGTGCTAACTTATTGAAAAAAAAATCAGAGCCACCAAAACTTGGTGAACCAGATTCTAAATTAAGAGTCTTCACCATTTGAGTAAGAGAACAGCTCCAAATGAAAAGCCATTTGGAAAGTTTATTATAACAACAAAATCAGTAATAGCCTCCATTATTATTATTATTATTATTATTACTTATAACACTGCTCCAAAGGCTCTACTGTATCTAATTAAAATTTCAGAAGAGAAACCAACAATTTCTGGTCTTTCCTAACTGAAGTTACAGCAGTTGTTAAAATCCAATAGTTTCTGTTCCACTTTCTAATTCCATGAAAGACTGATTCATCTGTAAATTGCCTTACTCTGTTGGCTCATTTAATATTGAAGATTTGCACCAATCTACTAAATTGTTTAATGAAATAAAATTAAAAGTATAAATGCAGTTAGTATTTTAAAGATTTGTCAATTGAAAGGACTCCTTGAACTCATTTGACCAAATATTTTTTCTCCATTTTTTGAAATCACACCTGTGTTAAGACATGCACCCTTTGCCTCTATCTGGTATACACAAGGTGTGGGAACTTGTGCAATGGATAATTAATCTCTATTGCTATCTATAGTTTCATAGTTAACACTGTCTTAGCAGAAGTGTGAAAACACATTCACACCTTTGAAAATGGATGATTAACTAATCAAATGACAATATGAAAGTTAGACAGAATTACAGAAATGACTGCCAGGCAGAGCTACTTATGATTATAAAATTCTATTTAGTTTATAAGGATGGATTGTTCGATATAATCTGTGCTCCACAAACATCTGAGCTGATTTTCAACTTTTTAATTGCATGCTTCTTCAAAAAATGATGACAATTTCAAATTCCCCTCTAATGAAGCATTTTAAAATACAAGTTGTTAAAAAGGAAAAGAGAAGTACGGTTCAAGATCACGTATGGCAAGAAAGAGAAAAGAAAGAAAACTCATTTGAGTGAATAGCCTATTATTGTTTTCCTCCGCATTTTGTCTTTTTTATTTAAAAAATTTCAAAAGTCTAAATAGATACTCAGTCCATCACAACAAGTTTGTTTGTTGTTTGTCTGGTTATAAAAATTCAAATGAGTGATAACCCTCTATCTTCATTGTTTCATTAAATGTTTCTCTGCTTCTTTAAGAAATAATCACTGGAAAAATGATACTGTTGGAGGAATGTAAATCTAATCATTCAGACTTTGGAATCAGCATTCTATGCATATTGTATTAAAAGACTTTACACTGAAGTATTTATCCATATTTATGTTTTAAAACCAAGGTACATATTTGTGGTACATACCATTTACTATTTTCTAGTGTATTATTTAAAGGGCATCTTAATTACCCTCTAATGCTTTGAAATGTAAGTAAATAGCAAGATCCTAATTATACTAAATAGGAATCCTTATATATTGAACAAATGTATCATAACCAATCAGACAAGATTTTTTACAAAATTGCATTTTTACAGAAAATAACTACTTAAAGCAGAATAATTATAGTCAATTCATAAATTACATTTTGCTCACAGAAAATGAAAAGATTGCATTGATTAGCAATAATTTATCAGTGAATATGATGCCAGCTCTTTCTCCTTCAGTTGCTGCTGGATGTATGGAATGAGGAGGGTGTAGGGCTACATAGACAGCATTTATCTCCATTACATCCTGGCTTTTATTCCCATTTATTTACTGAAACCATCCTAGTCAAAGTCCTTCCTACATTTTAAAAATTTCATTTCCAAATAACATTGACAGATTTTAATATTCTTTCCTCCTTGAAACATTATCTTCTTTTAGTTTCTATGCCAAGACAAGCTTTTAGTATTTCTGTACACTTCTCTTTAGCATATCTCATTAACCCCCCACCCCCGATTTAGTTACAGAAAACGTATTACTATGTCTCCATAATTATATATAGTTATATCTGCCAAGGTTCAACCTATTGCCCAAATTTCTCTTTTTACCTGCAGTTCCATATACCCTTATGAATGTATGTGCAAACACACACACACACACACACACACACACACACACACGTACACACATGAATACCAATACCACCACCCTCTGTTTTCCAAACCATTCCTTCATTATATTTCCCTTTCTTAGTGACTAAAAGACTATTCTCTGCTATCCAAATAGAGGAGGGGCTTCACCATTCAGTCTTTGCTCTTACGTACCCTCCACACATAATAACTCACCATATCCTATTTATTCTGTCTCAAATATTTCTTGGATTTACCTCAGTCCTAGCCCTACTGCTTCTTCACCATCTTTCCCAAGTGCTGCATCATCTTACTAGCTGGCCTTTTCACCTCCAGGACCTTCTGTACGTTGGCATTCTGTATTCAAAGAGATTTTTGCCAATAATAATTTGTTATACTCTTAATTCTTCATAAAAATTTGAATAAATACACGCCTTTGTATGTATTTATAAGTTGGCATGAAATTATTTTACTATAAGTTTAGATATTTACAACACTAAAAAAGATATTGTAAACACTAAAAAATATATTCATTTGGATGAATTCATAGAGGAATATAGCACTTTAATCATAAAATCTGATACTGCTACTTTCCTCTTAAAAATACATGAACAACTTCTAATCATAATTTTATGAGGTTTTTCTTGACTTATATTTCTAGAGTACTTTCCTCACAAATTTCATTTAAAATGAATAAATTTTAATCCAGAGGAAAAAACAAATATATAAGCTGAAATTGGTATTTCCTGTAAGCACCAGAAGCTCTAATCACTTAATAGTATCTTTATGGATTTATTTGCTACATGTAACATTGTAATATAATTAATAAAACATCAGTTATGCATTTAAAATTGCTTATGAACTATAAAAATTTTAAAGAATTTTTTTTTTGAAATGGAGATTGAACTCAGGCCCTTGCACTTGACAGGGAAGTGCTTATTTCACTGAGCCATCTCCCTGACCCCAGAAAAATCTCCTAATGAGGTTAGTTATTTTTCTATTATCTTATGTATCTGCAAATGATCATTAGTAATTTACAGATTGTCCATTCAGAATAAATTCTATGCCTATGCTTGATCTTACAGTTATAATTTTTGAGAAGCTTTGATACCATAAATGACCATGTGTTATTATAATAATAGTGATTTCTTTAAACTCCTTCCAAGTAGTACACCAAAAAAGATATGTTATTAAATTGTTTTACAATGGTCTACCAGTTGGCAACTTGATTAGGCCCTCTTTCAATTTCATGAAACACAAACAATTGAATGTTATTTACTTTGTGAAAAGATCTTCTATCAGTCATTAGAATTAGTTTCTTTGTCAGTGTCCTTGTTTGAAATTTACTTGATCAATATAAAAAAGCTTTTGAAAAACTCATATGACAATTTCACTCTTTTATTTGGAGGGTGGCCGGGGAGATGGCTCAGTAGACTAATAACTTCCCTGGCAAGCGCAAGGGCCTGAATTCAATCCCCGATTCCGCCAACAAAACAAAACAAAAACAAAAACAAAATCAATCTCTCTTGATAGATAGATGACACAGATAGACAGATGGATACATACATGCATACATACATACATACACAGAATTTTCTTAGGGATATTATATATATATATATATATATATATATATATATATATCTTTATGCCAGAATATTCTCCATCACCTATTTAATGAAAGGCCTTTAATTTGTGCCAAAATTCAATTTTCTAGGTCAGTTCATAATGCATGCTTTAAAATATATATCAGTTTTATCGCACGGGTAATACTTGAAAGAATTAACACTGGGACGTCCTCTTATTGAGATATTTTTGCATGTCAAAAGAAACCACCAACAAAGTGAAAGGACAACCTGCAAATTTGGAAAAACTCTTAACTAATAAGCACTCAGACAAAGGTCTGCTCTCTAGAATTTATGAAGAACTAAAGAACATTAGGGCCCCTAAATTTAAAGACCCAATCCAGAAGTGGCATCCGAGATGAACACACACTTCTCAGAGGACGAAATTAAAGAAGCGAATAAATACATGAAAAAATGCTCAACATCACTAGCCATCCGTGAAATGCAAATTAAAGCAACACTGAGATACCACCTCACCCCAGAAAAAATGGCTAGCATAAAGAAATCAACCAACAACAAATGTTGGAGAGCCTGTGGGGAAAAAGAAGCCTTCTTCACTGCCGGTGGGAATGTACAATGGTGCACCCATTATGGAAGTCAGTGTGCAGACTCCTTAAAAACTAGGACTGGAAATCCCATTCAAACCAGCTATCCCTCTACTGGAAATTTTCCCAGAGGAACTGAAAACATCATATCATGGTGTTACATGTGCACCTATGTTTATATATAGCAACACAATTTGTGATAGCCAAATCTCGGAAACAACAAAGATGCCTGTCACCTGAGAAATGGATGAAAATGATGTGATATTTTTATACAATGGAATATTACTCAGCTATAAAGAATGAAGCCACTTGAAGATATACTCCTAAGTGAAATAAACCAGACCCACATGTGTAAGTATCGTATAGTCTCCCTAGTGTAAGAACTCAAGAGAAGAAATAAAAATAGAAAGGTATAACACAATTGAAAGGAAAGAAATAACTTAGGGATTAAACAATGAAGAAAGCACAAGGAGAAAAGGTAGGAAACATGACAGGAGCAAGACTATACATTTATATACGCAAGATGGTTAAGACAATGATCCTGAGAATCTTCAGCAGGTTTTTGAAACTAGCAGTTAATTGGTAAGATTCTTACCCTGACTAACTATATATGCTGATACCTGTGAACTAAGCTACTGCACTGAAAATAGCAATGTGTAATAATAGAGTCATGCTGGGAATGTCTGTCATTCTGGTCTTTTAAATATATACTGCTTGTCATGTCATACCAATTACTGCCATACTCTCTCAAGTAAATGTTTACTTACCAAAAAAGGGTAATAAATGAAAACAAGAGACAAGAAAAAAATGTTTATCAGTTTTACATAAATATGGGTCCCTTAAAATTGTTATATAAAATTATTATATATAGCTAGTATACTAATGCCATCTCATAGTGAAAACAAATACAAAATTAAAGCAATAAACTCAGATTTAGGTCAGTATAATTAATTATGATGAACTGATGCTAATTTTAGGCAAAAACATTAGATTAATTCACTTTGTAAAAATTAATAGCAAACCAAAGAGAAGGTACTATTATATTTAAACTATTGCTATTTATTGCATTTTTTGAAATTGAATCTACAACATATTCAATTTGTTCATTGTAGTAAAGCCTTGGGATAGGTAGAAGACTAAAGAGAGCAGGAGTAGGAGTCAGAGAGCAGGAGACAAGTAATTAGTTGATACATGTTTATAATACAGTTGAGCAATTAAAATACTGCAGGTTTCCTGGCATCTAAGATATGTTGGGAAATGCACTGAGTAAACTTCTTCTGTATCCAATAAAAGAACATTTACAGACTTGTTCTTTCCTAAACAGATTTTGTGTCCATCTCCATTGCTACTGACTATATACTTTTCCTGTTCAAAATTTGCATTGAAATTTAGTCCTCAAAGTAAGATGTTAATGGTATTTGGAGGTGAAATCTCTGAGAAATGATTAGGATTAGATGAGGTCTTGAGCATGGCTCCTCATGAATGCCATCATTATTTTATATAAAAAGGTAATAGAGATGCAAGTTTGCAATTTCATTCTGTCTCTCCAAGTAATGTCCTTGGCCATACATGACCCAGTAGGAAGGCTCTCATCAGATTTTGAGCTGGCCCCAGCACTATGCTCTTAGGATTTATAGTCTCCAGCACCATAAGTGGAACAGATCTTCATTCTTCATAAATTTCCCAATATGTGGTATTCAGTTATAGCAACAGAAAATAGACTACATCACTTTACCAGACATATAGAATGTTAAGATGGACACTACATAAGTTTAAATCATTGCCACAGCATTAATTTATTGAAATTTAGTGAATTGAAGGTTGAACCCTATGACTCATTTAATTTTGTTATGCCCTTATATACTACTATCAGAGAAACAAGCTCATGTTATTTTCTTCTTAATATTTAAATTAAAATAATATCAATCATTAAGTGTTATCAATGAATATGATAGTCTTTAGGAGAGTGAACTAAGTGAAAGCCATTTTTCAAACCATTTTTTATACTGCATCTAGCTTTTGGCTTTTCCCTTCTATTAAATTCGAGTGATGGAGTGATACAAGTACATCTTGAGCCAAAGATTTAAAAATAGAAGAGGATTAGTCAAAGAGAGAAAAAAAAAGAACTGATGGGAGAATTAGCTAAGTATAGTTTCCGTCTGATTCAGATGGGAAAAAAGGCTTTCCAAAGGAAAAGACTGGGAATCAATAACACATGTGAGTGACACATGAATGCTTAAAAGGAGGCCCAAGGAAAGGCCCAAGCCTCCAAATGCACCTACTGCAGTAACAGTTTGAGTGATTTCTTTCTTTTTTTTTTTTTTTTTTGGTGGAAAAGGGAATTGAACTCAGGTCCTTGTGCTTGCCAGGGAAGTGCTTATTCCACTGAGCCATCTCCCTGGCCCCACTGAGTGATTTCTTGATCACAATTGTACTACAGTGAAATGTGATTCTATTCTGCGCAGTGCAAAATGCACATTCCTCAAGGTTTTGAAGTCTGCCAGCTCCCTTCTACTAGCATTTCTAGAATATGAGATCACACGTGGCAGGATATTTAGCATGTTCCAGTATTCTTTTTGGGACTACTGCAAAAAGAAATTTACCTTATCTGACCAGAAAGTTTGAATATTTATGGCCATTTCTGTTTCCTAAGTCTAAATTTATGGATGCATACGATACTTAAGAATATTCACAAAGAATAGGTATAGCCTTGCTATGCAGCACAGATTCATAGAGATCCTCCTGTCTCAGCCTCCTCAGTGCTGGGATTCCAGGCATGCACCACTGTACCCAGTTTCCAGGCCAACACAGTATGCAGTCCTGGGGATCAAACCTGGGTCCTTGCACTTGCCAAGCAATTGCTTATGCTGCTGACCTACCTCTCTAGCCCCTATCTAATATTTATTAACTACCAATTGTATGGCATACACTGGTTAGTATTGTCCTGATTATTTCCTCATTGATTTTTTTTTTTTTTTTTGCAGAACCAGGGATTGAACTCAGACCCTTGCACTTGCTAGGGAAGTGCTTATGTTACTGAGCCATCTCCCCAGCTCCTCCTATTGATTATTGCCCTGAAAGTTGGACATCATCATTCCTGTTTTTTCAGAAATAGTATCTTTGTTTTCCCTCCTTTATAGTCCAACAAAATAGCTCTATCATTTTTAAAACTGAGATGATGCCTTCCTCTTAGACTATGAAATTAAAAACCAAATCTCAGTAAGCATTTTGGCACCTAATTCATCTTAGGTATTTTAAGTTATCATAACCTGTTTACTGGTTTGTTTCTAGTAAATATGTAAAATTAAAAATCTTCAAATGTGAGGAATTTCCTCTAGTAGAGATAAATGAGCTCCTTATATAAATAAGAAATATCATTAACTCTAAGAGTAAGAAATTTCTAAGTTTACTTATATGACCTGAGCACTGTTAAAATTTTCATTTGAAATGTGACATAATGGATCATCTATGAGCTTTTGCATCTAGTTCATCAGAAGTTGACAGTTTTTATTGGTGATTTAACATATTTAGCTTATGGGGATATAAAGTATCACTTGCACTTGTACTCTACTCACAAAGTAAAAAATAATACACTAATTCAAGTGAGTGAACTTCACTCTGAAAGTAAATAGGGTATACAACATTTCACAGCTAATAATTTCTATAAATGGAATGTTTTCAGTATAATTAATTGTGAAGTGAATAATTCACTGGTAACTGAAGGCTCAGCTTAGTTGCTCTCTTAATGGTGCACTGAAGAGGCTGTCTTTACTAGTATTTCACAGATGGCTTGTGACAAAATTTTTCCTTTATATCTTTTCCTATCCAGACTTTTTACTTCTTTATGATTTCAGAGTATAAAAAGATAAAGCTTTGAAGAAAATATAATACATGATATATTCTTTATCTCCTGAAAGCCTCAAGTGGAAAAATGAATCAGAGGATGGTTGAAAAAATAAATCAAGGTCAGTAGAAAAATGTTGACCATTTGGTCAACATATTAAAGATATTAAAACAGAGCATGAAATGATCATTAAAAATTCTTGAAAGTGCAACAGAAGGGTGAAGACAGGAGGAATTTATTTGAAAACTATTTGCCTAAGTATTGATTGTAATAGAAAAATAACCTAAAATTTCAACAATAGGTAAACTGTGAAATAAATTGTCATATCTGCACATTATTTTGTGAAGGCCTTAATGTTTTTAAGCTTCCAACAAATAATGCAAAGTAATTAAGGGAAGTATTTGTAGCCATACTCAATGTATGTGTCATATACAATCAATAGTGATCTAGACAAAGTTAAATGAATGATTAAGTTTGTTCCAGTTTTGCTTTCAAGTACACAGGAATCAATGTCTTTATTAATGTATTTAACATAATTTTGGTAATATCCCTGTATATCTCAGACACTAGTGAAGAATGAAGAGAGTGAGTTTTGGCCTTGGGGATCCTTTGCATGTATAAATCAGCTGAAATCCTGTAACATGAGACTAGGTTATGATGTAGAACCACATCCAGAGAAAGTGTGATTGTCATACCTGCAGTGGCTTGATAAAGCAGTCTTCAAAGAAGGAATACATGGGGTGAATATTGGATACTAGTATTTTAAATTAAGGGGTTTCTAATAAGGTAGAATAAAAACAAAGCATAAATTACAGCAAAGAATAGGCAAATAGTGATCTGGAGCAATTGGAAAGACACTGGACTTTTACCTGTGGTTCACTTTTCAAGTACTGCCACCAGTTCTGTTGCATATATGAGCTTATCTTGTGGAAAATGGAGGAAATATTCCAAGCCTTTGTATCAATCAGGGCAATATATTTGAGTACAAATGGATAAGAATCAGCTTAAAACCAAAAATAGAAAAAAACAAACAAGTGTTGTTTTTGACTACATTATTTATATTCAGGTGGGTTCTTCTGTAATACAATCTAAGGGAGCAGGAATAAGAAAAAAGTAGAACAGGAAAAGATAATAGCACATGGATGTATTATTGAGTTTCTCATTTTAAAAGTGATTGGTATAACCACGCTTTGAGGAAGCATTTTCTAAAATGTGTTTCAGACCAGCTCAAATTTCAGGAGTCAAATGCCTGTAATCCCAGCTATTTGTGATGATGAGGTAGGAGGGTTGCAAAATCAGGGTAAATTTGGGCTATTTACCAAGATCCTGTCTCAATATACATAAAGGATTGAGAATGTAGCTCAGTGGCAGACTGCCTACCTAACATGAAGCAGGCCATGGAATTGATTCCCAGTACAACCAATCATCATTATCATCAACATCATCATCTCTTCCTTGGGAACAAAAAGTGGGAAAAATATAGACTTTGATTCCCATTTATAATTAATCCATGTAGTCCTACAAGCCTTAACCCTCCCTGCACTTCTATATGGTACATGATGAATACTGAAAAGGTATGCATGAGCATTCCATGAAACAATGTTAGAGAAGTAAGTGAGAGGAGTGCCTCTCTATTAAGATTTTTTCAAGCCTGAAAAGAACAAATGCTATCATAGATCTGGGGCTATTATTTGTTGTGATGGGCAAGAGATGTTTTATGTATGTATATTGTAGCACAAAGAAGAATAAAGACACAGAAAGGGAGAAATAGATCTGAATCTCAAATCAACTGCAACCAGAGATTTAACTCCATCTGAACTTTCTCATTCTCTAAACTGTACCTCTTTGGCTTGGCTTAACTGTTTGCTTCCCCATGCAGGTAGCTTTTGCTACACGGCCTAAAACATATTTATGCATAACTTTCAACATGCTTTATAGGTTACAATTTCAGCCTGGGGAGACAAAATGAGATACTTAGATCCATGCCTAAAATTTCCTAAAGCACATCTTCTTTTGGCTCACATTAAGTCAGATATCCTCTCTTAGATCAATGGGATGTGACTACAGATAGATGCTTCGTAGGGACAGGAACACACCATGAGAGCATGTGGACTTTAGTTCCAGTGTCCTTGTGGTTTCTATTAGTGGCAGAAGAACAGTTAAGGGAATTAACAACTTGTAAAAGAAAAGCAAGATATCAAGGCCCAGCCAGATAGCTCAGCAGACTAAAGACCTTGCTTAAGCAGAGTACAGCAACCAGGGTTCGATTCAAGCCTGCTGTGCTGGCCCTGCATCTGGGGTGGGATGGACAGTGATTGAGACTGGGCGTGGTGGCGTGCACCTGTAATCCCAGCACTTGGGAGGCTGAAAACAGGAGAATCACTACATGTCCTATCTATGTAGTGAGATCTTGTAGATCGTGTAGACCCTATAGTAAAAATACACTTAAAAAAAGCAAGATGCCAAGAAGACAATACCAGATATGAGCATCTCATATTTTACTTGGAATTCTTTGACTAGAAAATAACTTCTTAAGCATGTCAGGGGCTATGTTGGTCAGCTGTCTCTATGATGGACATGAGCAACTTAAAAAAGGAAAGGTTTCCTAGTTTCAGTCCATAGTCAGGAGCCTGCATTGCCCTTAGAACCGTGACAGGGCAGAACTGTCATGGTGGAAGGAAGTGGAAGAAAGCTGCTTAGCTCATGGGCCCAGAAAATGGGGTGGAGCGGTGTCAGGAACAAGATACATATAATTACCAAGGTCACAACTCCATGACTTAGTCCCTTCAACTGAGCTCCATCTCCTAAATTTCCATCTCCTTTGAACAAAGCTGTGGCACTATGAATTCATCAGTGGATTAACCCATTGGTGAAGCTCTCCAAGCCTTTAACAAATGGCCTTGGGGGACATTTCTGATCCAAAACAGTGGTCTAGCAGTACCATTAGCAAAAGGTCAAAAAAGATAAATAGTTTCTGAATTAAGAGAGGAGTTGGTTATTGGGAAGAAGATAGAAGTGTTACTGAAGAATAATAATGGGTCATGCACATCAGTTTCACATGGTGAATTTACAATCTACATTAATAGAAATACATGGGGCAAAACATTTATGATGCTAGACACCAAGTTCTGTGACAGCAATGGTGCATAAGACGCAGTCTCTCCCCTGAGATGTTAGAGAGCCATGTGACCTAACAATACCAATACCTCACCTTTTAAAAAATATTTATTTTGTACAGGGTCTCGTTACACAGCTTAGACTCATAGCAGTTCTCCTGTCTCAGCCTCCCCATTGCTGAGATTACAGGAATGTGCCACCGCATCCAGTTTCAGTGGCTGGCACAGTGGCATGGCATGAGGTACTAGGGCTTGAACCCAGGTCCTGGCACTTGCCAGGTAGGTGCTTATACTGCTGAGCTATCTCCCTGGCTGCAATATTCCATTTTTTTTTTAAATAGAAAGTCTTTCATCCAAGCCTTGGAATCCCTGGCTTCATGACACAGACTCTAGTTAGGGTAATATTACTATCAGTATTCTTTTCACTCAAGGTCTGAGTTTTTGGAAATTCTCCATTTGTACTTCATGTTTCATGTCCAATTGATAAAGATAAGTCTCAGTGACATGAGTGTTTTCTGAGCATAGTACTAGTATGAAAGCCTTGAAACATAATAGCAATTCTCATTAGATTTTTTATTCCCTTTTAGGCAATTTAGCTATTCTAGCCACATTCATGAGTCATGACCATTATCCTGCACCTATTTTGTACAGTAATGCTTTATATCCTAGAGCTCCATTTGTCTTTCTCTTGCTTAATACCTATTCTTAAGACAAATTAAAATACAAGCATTTATATAAAGTCCCCTGAAAGTTGAATTAATTTTTTTTTCTTCCCTAGGGTCCCACATCATCCATTATGTTGTACTGTAATAATAATTTGCTCATATATTTGTTTCTCACTGTCTAGTAAACTCTGAATCTCTTAAGGGTGTTTTTTTTATCTCACTTATCTTTATTTCTGAAGGATAAAGTACACCAAATAGAATATGGGAACTTTTCTGACTTGAGGGAGGAATGCATTGTTAATTCAGGATAATTGTAGTCTTTCAGATCAATAATATAATGGTATATGTATTTTCTCTACATGAGCAAAAGTTTCCTGGGGTGTTTGCAGCACAGCTTGTCATGTAAATATGTCACTAATATTTTAGACTGTATGCACAGCAAAAAGCACTGTCATTTTTGTTTGTCAAGTTTGCTAATTCCTGTAAAAATTCCAACAAAGGATCATAGTACCTAGTCAAAACTAAAATAAGAGAAATTCAATGTTAGTTATACTATAATATTTAAACTTTTTTAGATATGAGAGTTTCCGACTCTGTAGAGAAAATTGTGGACACAGCAATTGATATGCAGTAGAAACAAAACATAAAACAAAGAAAGCCTTCTACAGAGGTGAGAGGTGATTTTTTTCTCACTTTTTTTCTGATCTGATAGGAGAAAGGGCAGACTGATAAATCTGCTCAGTTCATTTGGAGGATATCTTACATACTACTGATTTGTACACACTATTACCTAGATTTCCAGCCTAAAGGCAAGCTAATTCTGAATAAATAAATTTTTAATGCTATTTCATTTTTATTTTTTTCCCATAATTTTATTGAGAGACAAATAACAATGAGACAGTTTCAGATCAAATTGGTAGGACAGTTTCAATAATTAACACATTGCATACTCTCTTCCTAGTGGTTATTTGCTGTACAAAAAGCAGATATACCATATTTACAAACACTATTACAACAAATCCCTCTGTTCATTAAGATAATGGCTTAATATATCTATCCTAACCATTTTGAATACACAGATACAAAATGGGCATTCATCTGTATCCCCTTTTTTTGTTTAGTTCCATCATTTGAATATTATAGGTGTGTTAACTCAGCAAAATATTCTAAGAGTCCAGTAGTTGAACAATTACATTTTTAAAAGCTAGCAACAATATAATAATAGTTCAAAAGAATCATTTTCTAAAAGTAAAAAGAGATGATATAATTGTCATTGTAACAATTAGCAAGTAATCTACTGAATGCTAGCACCACTATCAATATGCTTAATAGGTCATTTTGAGGCTCAAATGAATTATGCTTGATGGGTTTCATTTTTACAAATGAAGAAATGGAGGTTCAGAATGACAAATGATTTCCAGGAACCACATTAGACTCAGAAGAGTTGATACATAAATATTTACAACAGCATGAATCAACTGCATAGCGATGGAGTTGAACACTAGAAGTGAGACATGAAGGCTATGGTATCTGATTACATTGATATAAGGTTCAAACCTAACCAGTACTCATAGAAATCAGGAGATAGTTACTCTTGTGGTATTGAATTTTATTATCAGGGACTCTTCTGAACTATTAGATATGTTCTGCACCTTGACATTGGTAATATTACAGAAGTATACACTTACATAAGATGTCATTCATCTATGCAAAGCTCTGTGTCCTTTACTGTGAATGCTTTATCTTAATAAAGCATAGTTAATGAGAAAGAATGAGTTTAGCTATGTTCAGTGAGCTCTGCTGAGTCCCAAAAGCTCTTTCCATTAGATACTCTATCTGAAGTCAGTTTTAGGTTTCATGAGATTCTTACCCATTTTTTCCAGAAGTCTTCATAGATAATGTAACAAACTACCACAGATAAGTGGTAGCAGAAATTGCTGAGAGCAAGGAGGTTAATTTTGAAAATATGGTGTAATAACCTGGGAAAGAATTACAAGTTTTATGGATCTTGTTAAAAGAAAAGATTTGAGTGTTATTTATATAGAAGCCATTGAGGATTTACTTAAATTAACAAGTAATATATTTGTGGCATTCAACACAAAATTTGGTGCATGGACTAAACTAAAGTCAAAATGGATTAAAGATCTAAACATTAAAGCAGAGACACTAAATCTCCTGGAAGAGAAAGTA
>NW_004524635.1:8655209-8664300 GCF_000260255.1 Octodon degus
GACTCATCCACATGGCTGCACTGACAAAGGTTCTACAATCTGAGGTACAGGATCTAGGATAAATCCTGAGGGCATTTCACTGACCTTCTCAGACTAAAAAGCTACAACTCTTGTTGCGCAGGTCCTGCTTTACCTTGGTCTTAACCATCCAGTAGAAAAGTATGAAGACAAAATTTAGGAAGTATAGCCATGCTGTTATGTTGAGCTGTGGGGGACTCAGGTCAATAATTTCTGACATTGCCAGTTAAACAGAAGACCCAATGCTATTATGGTCTCCTGGACTCTTTTAGAATATTTTGCTGAGTTTACACACCTATAATATTCAATAACGGAACTTCCAAAAAATAGGGTATACAGATGAATGTCCATTTTGTATCTGTGTATTCATAGTGGTTAGGATAGATATATAGTTGCATTCTCTTAATGAATAGAATGATTTGTTCTAATGGGGTTTGTAAATAGTATCTTAATTCCGCATCTTGTACAGCAATTAATCACTAAAAAGAATATATGCAGTGTGTTATTTGTCGAAACTGTACTTCCGATTTGATTTGAAACTATCTCATTGCTATCTGTTTATCAATAAAATTTTCAAATATAAAAAAAATTTGGTGCATGGATACATTGTGGAATGTTCTAATGAACATATGCTTTATCTCACCTATTGATGAGAACACCTCAAATCCACTCTTAGAAAATTTCAAATATACAATATTGTTATTAACGGAACTCAATATAATGTGTAGTAGATCTTTTGAATTTATATCTGCAGTGTCACTGAAAGTTTAAGTACTTTGATTAACATGTCTTCCCCCAATTTGCAACCTCTGTAACAACCATTTTCCCCTTTATTTTTATGGATTTGACTTTTTTACACTGCCCTTACAGGTAATATTTCGCAGTACTTGTATCTCTGTAGCTGACTCATTTCACTAAGCATAATATCTTCCACATTCATGCATGCACCACCACATTTGGCTCCTTCTTCAAAAATTTTTATTGGTACATATTTGTGACCCAGTGCTCACATTCATCACAGGAAATTTGTACTTGTACAGAGTACATCTCAGTTGTTCTCTTTTTCCTGTTCTCTCACTCTCAACTCTTCTTCCCATTTAAAGAAATTTTGTTTCTATTTTTTCCCTTACATTCTTTTTTATCCTTTTTCCCATCCTTTCTTCCCTCTTCTCCTCATTTTTGCTCCCCATCCCATTTGAATGTACTTTTCCTGATTCCTAGTATCTATCCTCCATTTTGCTCCTTGTTTATCCTTAGGGTTTCTCACACAAGAGAAACAATGTGTATTTTTTATTAATTTTATTGAGAAACAGCAATGAGACAGTTTTAAAACTGATTAATAGGACAGTTTCAATAATTAATACATTGCATATTATTATCTTCTTAGTGATTATTCATAGTACAAGATGCAGACATGCTATCCTGCCCAAATACTATTAGTACAAATCTTTCTTCTCATTGAATTAAGAGAAAGTAGCTGTATATCTATAACAATGTGCATTTAAACTTGTGTGTGTTGATTATTTCACTTAGAAATATGCTCTTGGGGTGCATCCAACTGCCTATAAATGACAGTAAATAAAAGTTTTTCCTTTATGTCAGAGTAGTACTCAATTGTGTCCAAACATCATATCTTCTTTATCCATTCATCTGTTTATGAGCATTTGGACTATCTCTAGGGGTCAGCTAGTATAAACTGTGTTACTATGATCATCGATATGCATTTATCACTGTGGTATGATGTTTTTAACTCTCTTGAGAAGATTCATAGAAACTAAATAGCTGAATCAAATGGAAACTTTGGATTTAGTTTTTTTAGGATTCTTTGGACTGATCTCCATAGTGTAGATAACGGTTTGCATTCCAACCAAAAACGGAGAAGCTTTTCTCCCCAGAGCCTTCCCAATATTTCTTATTGGTTGATTTCTTAGTAATAGCCATTCTTTCTCAAAAGAGATGGAATTGTAGCATTGTTTTAACTTGCATTTCTAGAATGACAAGTGGTGTTGCACATGATTTCATATATTTGATCTTTGTATTTCTTTATCTGGGAAGTGTCTATTCAATTTATATATCCATATTTGGATTGTGTCTTTGAATTGGGAAGGGTAAATTCCATATATAATCCACATATTAGTACCTCATTTGAAGAGCAGCTGGTAAAAAGTTTTTCCCATTCTATGAGATTTTTCTTTGATCTATTGGTAGTTTCTTTCACTGAACAAAAACTTTTAATTTGATATGATCCCAGTTGTTGATTCTTTATAATATTTCCTGTGTGATTGGGGTCTTGTTCAGAAGGTCTTCGCCTACACCTATGTCTTCAATAATTTTACCTAGTTTATCTCCCAGCAGATTGTATTACTACTTTTTTTTAATAGAGCACAAATTAGAAATAAAACAGAAAAAATTACAAGTGATACAGAATTTCACTTAAAGTAATATGAAGTTCACAATATTTGTTATAATACATAGTGTTGTCTTCCAATCAGTTATTCATATTATCAGATATATGCATGTAAAATTATATGAAGAAAAAAGAAATGTATGAGAAATTAAGAAGAGAAAAAGTACAGTTGAAAAAAGGAGACAAAACATATTACATATTATCTGCTCTTATTCATAGACCAGCAGAAACGCACAAAAAAGTTGTGCAAACCATTCTGTTACATACATAGATAAATCTCTTCCCTCTACTCCCACTCCTGTCCTTCTCCTCAACTCAGTAACTCTTTCTTTTTGAATAAGTTCATCTCCTTTTCCCTGAGACCCTTCAGAATCCATTTTTCTTTTTCAAGTTCTAAGGAGACCCAATCTAAAAATGAGCATCTGAAATGAATATATACTTTTTAGAGGAAGAAATATAAATGGCAAATAAATATATGAAAAAAAGGTTCAACATCATTGGTCATTTGAGAAATGCAAATTAAAACAACACTGAGATTCCATCTCACCCCAGAAATAATGGTTACCATCAAGAAGTTAGCCAATAACAAATGCTGGAGAGGCTGTGGAGAAAAAGGAACCCTTCTGCACTGTTAGTAAGAGTGCAGACTGGTACAACCACTGTGGAAATCAGTGTAGAGATTCATTCAAAAACTAGAATTGGAGGTCCCGTTCAAGTCAATAATTATCCCCCGGGTACTTTTCCAAAAGAACTGAAAATCTCATACCATAATGATATACGTGCACCCATGATTATAGCAGCACAATTTGTTATAGCTAAATTCTGGAAACAACCCAGATGCCCATCAACTGAAGAATGAATAAAGAGGATGTGGTATTTTTATACAATAGAGTATTATTCAGCTATAAAACAGGATAAATTTGAGTCTTTTGTCAGTAAACGGGTGCAACTAGAGAACATACTCTTAAGTGAAATAAATTGTTTCTATTTTTATATTTAGATTTTTGATCCATTTTGATTTTAGTTCTTTTATGTGGTAAGAGATATGGGTCCAGGTTCAATCTTTGGTATGTAGAAAGCCAGTTTTCCCAGAACCATATGTTAATTAGAAGCTGTCTCTCTTCTAGTGAAGGTGTTTGACCTTTTTGTCAAATAAAAGGTAGCTGAGTGTGCTTGGAGTTGCTTCTGTGTCTTCTGTTCCACGTTTGTTCTTTGGGTTGTTTATTTATTTATTTACTTTTTTTTTTAACAGTATCATACTTAAAAAAAATCATTGTAGTTTTATGGTATGATTTCAAGTTGGAGGTTGTGATGCAATATCACAACATCAAGTTGGATAGTGTGATGCACTGGGGTGCCTTCACCTTGTTGCCAAAAATTGCTTTTACTCCCCTGGATTTTTATGGCCATATGAATTTTATGATTGTTTTCTCTAGTTCTGTGAAGTATGTTATCAATATTTTGATTAGGATTACGTTAAATATGTATAATCCTTTTGAAAATATGGTCATTTTTCAATCTATTGGTTCTGCCTATCCAAGAACAGGAAATATCTTTCTATTTTTTTAAGCTTTTTTATAGTATTGTAGTTTTCAATGTGAAGGTCTTTCACTTCCTTCATTAGATTCACTCTGAAGTGTTTCGTTTTTCTTGATGCTATTGTGAAAGGGGTTGTTTCCCCTAATTTCTGTCTCAGTGAGTTTGTATTCATGTACGGGAATCCTATTAATTTTTGAGTGTTGACTTTGTATCTTGCTATGCTACTAAATTTGGTTCTTAATTCAAGGAGTTGTTTGTTGAAGGTTTTAGGGTCTTCTCTGTAGAGGATCATGTTATCTGTATATAATGATAATTTAATTCTTCCTTCCCTATCCATATTTATTTTATTGCTTTCTAATGTTCAATAGCTCTAGCTAGTGTTTCTAGAACTATATTGAACAGGAGTGGTGATAGTGAGTGTTCTTGTCTTATTTCTATTTTAAAGTTAAAGATTTCTATTTCTTACCATCTAGCAAGATGTTGGTTTGTCATAAATTGCTTCTATCACATTGAGATTTTCTGTAGGGTTTATTCTTTTTTTATCATGAATGGGTCTTGAAATTTGTCAAATGCTTATTCTGTTTTTATTGAGATGATCATAAGGTTTATGTCCTTAATTCTGTTTCATTTATTTATTTATTTATGTCAAATAATCCCGGCATTCTTGGGTGAATCCTAGTTGGGTATGATGTTTAATCTTTTAATGATTTACTGCATTCTTTATGCCAGTTTCTTATTGAAGATTTTTGCATCTGTGTTCATTAAACAGATTGGCCTATAGATCTCTTTTTCAGTTAAGTCCTTTTCTAGTTTTAGTATCCAGAAAACTCTTGCTTCTAGGAGTAACTGAGGGTGTACTGATTCCTTTTAAATTTCATTAAAGATTTTGAGGAATACGGGCATTTGATTTTTTCTAAAGCTCTTGGAGAATTCAGCAAGAAATTCATCAAGACCTAAGCCTTCTTTTATTGATAATTTTTAAAATGATTTCTTTAATTTCATTAATTGATATTGAAATATTTGGAATTTTTATATCTTCCTGTTTCTGCTTTGCTAATTCATGTGTGCTTAGGACTCTTTGTACTTCTTCTAAACTTTCTAGCTTATTCAAATATAGGTCATCAAAATAGCTACTAGTTGTCTTAGTTACTTTTTAAATACCCTACACCCCAAATGAAGGAAGGACAAGTTTATTTAGCTCACAGTTACTGGAGGGTTCAGTCCATATTCCTCTGGCTCCAAGGCAAACAATGGCAGTTCATACAGCAGAAAACAATGAAGAGCAGAGGAGGAGCAGCAGCTGTGGCATCCATCAAGCCTCTCTCTTCCTTCTTCACTGACTGCCAAGACTGGTGTTCCACGGCAAATACAGGAGCTCTTCCAAATGGTGTGGCTGCAAAGATCAAGCTCCTTCAAAAGACTGGGACTTCTTCAAAGCGGGGTAGGGTGGTAAGAAGTTGGGCAGGGTGCCAGAAAGCCTTTCTCAATTCCTGGGCCCTACCCACCTGCAGGGCTAGGCCCCCAAGCTGAGAACTGCCTGAGCTGATTCAGCCAAGTTGACACAATGTATCAACTAACACACTAGTGATCTTTTGAACTTCTACAAGATCTGTTGTGATTTCACCTTTTTCATTCCTAATTGAATGGATTTCCATTTTCTCTTTCCTCCTTTTAAGCAAGATTGTCTAGGGGTTTGTCTATTTTGCTTAATCTTTCACAGAACCAACTCTTTGATTTATTTATTCTTTGAATTGTTTTCTTGGTCTGGTCTCAGTTGGCTTAATTTCTGCTTTGATGCTTGTAATTTTATGCCTTATACAAGCTTTGGGTTTAACGTGCTCTTTTTTTCTAAAATAGTACAAGTCAAAATTAAATTTTTGGTATAATCATGCTCTATTTTTATGAGGTAGAAGTTCACTGGTATAATATCCTTCATACGACTGCTTCTTTCATCTTATAAATTTCAATATGTTGTAGTGGCATTATTACTTAAGTGTAGAAACTTTCTAATATCTTCTTTAATTTCATCTGAGACCTGTTGGTTTGTTCAGGAGGGTATTATTTAAGTTCTGTATGTTTATGTAGTTTTTGTTGATTCTTTTGCCATTTATTTTCAATTTCATTGTACCATGATCTGATAATATGCATGGAATAATTTTAATGACTTGCGTTTACTCAAGCATATTCCATGAGTTAGTGTGTGGTGTATTTTGGAGAAAGTCCTGTGTGCGACTCAGAAGACTATGTGTATTATTACTGATAGATGGAACACTCTGTAGCTATCTACTAAGCTCATTTGTTCAAAGATTTCATTCAATTCTTATATTTATTGCTTTTTGTCATTTTTTCACATTTTAAAACTATTTGTTTGCATATTTTAAAATTTGTTCATTCCAATAATTAAAATTATTTGAACCAAAAAAAATGGCACTCTGATTAAACTTCATTTTACAGTCTGCAAGACACCTTGGACCAGCTTGAATTTCATTCTAGATTTCACCATCCTACCAGCCAGCTTCTTCCTCCACCAACCTGCAAGCTCTTCTCCTTCCCTGCCAGCCACACAGGCTGATGGTGGGGGAAGGTGAGGTCTTCGTTGTCAGTAGTTCAGATGTGAAAGGGGCAGCATAGTCATTTAAACTTGATCCAACCTCTTTGTATCTTAAAAAGTTAAACAGCTAAAAGTAGCAAAATAAGAATGCAATGCTTGTGGAATGTACAGTGCATATCAGCAGGGCATACCTCATTAGGATTTGCCCATTTACTTCTCTTGTTCAGTTGTTTCTGTTGAAGGCAGAGGATTTTTCTCTTGTGTTTCTGTCTTCTTCAATTTCGACTTACTGAATTTCTTCATCTAAGCCATATCGGGTTTCTCAGACATGGTCACAAGGAAACCGAGCAAGGTGCACAAGGAAGCAAAGTCTGATCTGCTCAGTGGCAAACGTGGAGTTTTTTTGTTGTTTGGTTGGTTGGTTGATCTGTGTATTTGTAACAGTAGAGTACTAAGGAACTCCATTATAATTGTGTTAGTGTTTATTTGCTTTTTCTTATCCATTGGTTTTTGTTTAATATAGTTTTGTGTGCTTGTATTTGATTCATATATGTTTATGATAGCTATCTCTTCTTCTTGGATTGACCCTTTAACAAACACATAAATCCACTTTGTCTGCAAACACCTTAACTACCCGCTGCATTTTTCCAGCTTCCTGTTGTATGATTTTTTTGTGTTCCATCCTTTTACTTTCACTCTATGAGTTTCTTTGAGTTAAATGTGTTTGTTATGTGCAGATATTGTTTCTTGATCCATTCTGCCATTCTGTTTCTTCTAATTGGTAAATTGAAACCATTGACATTGATGATTATAATTAGTAGGTACTGGCTTATCCTTGTCAACATGTTGACATATTTTCATTTTGTTCATTCTCATTATTACTCTTCTATTTAATTGCTTGTATTGCCTAGTGGAGTCATTCTATTGGGATTCTTAGAGTTGTTGTTTTCATTGTCTTTTTCTAGAATATCTTTTAGAGCTTTTTTCAGTGTTGGCTTAGTGGTAATGTATTTATTCAGGTGTTTTTTTTGTCAGAGAAGTATCCCTATCAATTTTAAAAGGTAATATTTCAAGGTACATTAAAACTGAAGGTTGTTTCCTTTCAGGGATTGAAAATCCCTAAAATCCCTCCTTAGCTTAAGATTTTGTGTTGAAGAGTCTTCTGTGAGTCTGGTGGGTTTCATTTATAGGTGGTTTCTTTTCTGTAATAACTGTTCTTGTATTGAATTCCTGTAATCCTGATAATATATGCCTTACTATAAATTTTTTCTGATTGTTGCTAATTGGAATTCTACATGCCTCATTTCTATGTGTGTCAAATTCTTTTTCTATGCTTGTAAAGCTTTCTGCCATTACTTTTGTGAATGTGTTTGCCATGTCCTTTGTGCTATCTTCTGATTTTTCATTGATTCCAATTAATATAATGTTATTCTTTTCATCATCTAGCAATGGTTGATTGATTTCTCATTGTTCCTTGGCATTTTAAAGAAATCTTTTATTCAATCATTTCTAGCTGAAACACTATATTCTTGGTCTGACATTCTATTTTCACATTGTTTGATTCTGCTGTCTATACTTCCAATAGAATTGATAATATCTTGGGTATATGCGTGAATCTATTATGAAATCCAGTTGTTTCTTATGTTGGGTATTCATGGCTTCTATAACTTTACTAAGCTCTTGTATTTTTTTTTTCTGAACCAACTGTATCTTCATTAGCTATATCCTTTATCATGGTCCTCATCTCTTTCATTGTGTAATTAACATTTGTTTTGTTTTTTTCTAAATATTCATGCATCTGTCTTGTTACTTCTGCTTCTATCATTTCAGAATGTTCAATTGAGCTGGAGGTCTGGGATTGCATCTTGTTATTATACTTTCTTATTTTCTATATTTTTATTCATTTTTTCTTCATTGATGCTTGTAAGTTCGTTATTGTGAATGGCATTAGTAGTAGTATTGATTATTTTTTAAAGATGTTCAAAATGTAGCTGGATTTGGCATTTGAGTTTGTCCCATGATCCTGCCTCTTCTGTTTATTAGAGTTGAGAGGTTGCAGCTTGTTTGGCATAGTAACATGTTCTTTGATACTGGACTCTAGTATTATTTATGTTCCCTAGACAATCTAGGTATTTGCATACGGGGAAGATCAATTTATCAAAGAACGTATATCACCTTTGCAGCCAACAATAACAACAGTCTCAAACACAGACTGGAAAATGACAAACTGTGATAAGTAATAATATGTACCCTTTAACCATAAATACATGATTTACAGTTATATAACAAAATCTTAGAGAAATCAAAAATTATATATAGCAAATACTCTCTCAATAGAGCAATTTAACTAAAGGTGAGAAAAAAATAAGAGTACAAAGAGGAAAAAAATAGTAGAGTTCTGAAGCAAGGCAGAAGGACTAGGGAAGATTGCTCAAGCTCTAGGAACCTGGTAAGGAAGACAAGAGAGATTAAAAGAATGAAAAAGAAGGACAAAACAAAAAATACTAAATACAGTGGCCTCTTTCACAAAGAAACAAGAGCAATGAGGGAGAGAGAGAGAGAGAGAGAGAGAGAGA
>NW_004524635.1:8664623-8674038 GCF_000260255.1 Octodon degus
TGTGATTTCAAGCCTAGACTTATGTTCTGGGAGCTATAGTTTTGTGTCTGATTCAAGATGTGACTTCAGTTTGCTGGAGGATGAAAGAAGTATTCAGCTGAGATCTGTGCTCAGTAATACCAACCCACTGACAGTATAGAGCATAGGATTAGTTCTGAGTTTAAAATCCTTAGAAGCTGAGTCTGAACCTGATCTCTGGTCATGGGGCTTGGGCCTGAGTCATTTAACTTATACCATTCTGGATGCTGGTCTGCCCAAAGCATCCTGACCACAGATGTTTTCTATAATTGCCCCTTACCCACTCACTGTGATACTTTAACATTGGCACTCCAGAGCTGAATCTAACCTGTAGCTTCTCTGAGTCCCAGGCTCAGTTTGCCCCTTCTTAAAAAGTGTTTTCTGACTAAACATGCTTTCCATGGGACATAGAAATTGCTTGGACCAGAGCAACTCACCATCTATTGTAGAGCACAGCACCCACTGCTCTGTTCCACCAGTGTTTTTTTTTTCTGGAAGCCTTTGGAGTCACCCACTTTCATTGTGGCTTTGCAGATTTGATCTTCCTTTCTCATGCCACAAGCTAGGAGCTGGTTGAAAGTGCAGATCGTTCCTTGGTTATTCTGCATTTTGGTTTACCTTTTAAATTTCTCTGTAGTCTTTCCTAGGACTGAAGGGTCTACCTCTCCTCTTTCCTTAACTTGTGATTTTTCCATTGTCTGTATCCTGAATCATGGAGAATGTGATTTGTTGTTGCATAAACACTGCGTCGTCTTCCCACTATCCTCTGTATTCTTTTGAAAAATATCTGCTTAGATCCTTTTTTCTCTTTCTCCCCTTCCCTGTCCTCCTTCACTTTCCCATTCCTGTATTTCCTTTCCTCCCTTTGTCTGTCCTTCATTTCTTTTGTCCTTCCTTCTTTCCTACCTTCCACTCCTCCCTCCTTTCTTTCTTGTGTTCCTACCAATTGAACTCTGGGCCTTGTAAATGCTAGGGAAGTGTGCCACAACCTGTTACATTCCAAGTCCTGTTGTTCATTTTTAAAATTGGGGATTTTTTTTAGCAAATTAGTTGATCTCTTTATTTATTTTTGATATTATTCCTTTATCAAACTTATATTTTGCAAATACAGTTCCCATTCTATGGGTTGTGTCTTACTAAGAACATTTACGTAAAAAATTTTATCATCATATTTGATTTTAGGTAAAATGAATTAAAGAAAATCAGTAGAAGTTTGTTAATCTGGAAGACTGCCAGAGAGACCTAGTAGTTTAGCCACTGCCCCTCCAGCCTCCCAGCCAGAGTTTTCTGATTCCTTCCTCTCCTCCCCTGCCCTGAAGACTGTCAGGGAGCCTTAGCAGCTATAGCCCCACCACTCCAGCCTTCCAACCTGAATTTGCAGATTCTTGTCTCCACTTCTCACTTTGAAAAACACAGGGAGTCATGACTACCACAGTGACCTGCAGGAATTTTGTGGAGCGTTACCCTGGGCCAATCCACCATCAAGAGAGCCTTGCACAATTTTGGCCTACACTCATCCTTATCAGATTCTTCTTGAACTGCAGCTTGTCCCCTTCTCTTTAATGAGATAGAAATCACATTGAATCCTACACAACAGAAGCTTTGGTGTGCCTATCCTGACTTTCCACTCTCCAGAAAGCCCTGCTGGACTACACCCTGCCATCTAGCACCACTGCAAAAAAAAAAAATAACAAAAGGAAGAAAGAAAGGCAATCTCAGACCTCTAGTCCACCCAAAATACATCCAGGAGACAAGGTCATAAAAGAACTTGGATGTTACAGACCTGAAATGTCATAGATGACAGCAACTAAAGTAAACAAAAAACCATCAGACTATGGAGGAAGTCAGATCAGAAATAGTCCCTCACTTAAAACAAAAGAAATAACAATAATCATGAAAGAACTGTTTGATACATCTAAGGAAGAAACAGATAAAAACATAGAAGGGAATAGGAAAATGATGGAAACATTGAAGGAACAACACAAGAAAGAATTAGAAGGCATGAAACAGATTTAAACAGATACTCAGGACATTAAGAATTCCATTGAAAGTTGGCAAAATCACTTGAATGAAACAGAAGATAAAATTTCAGACCTTGAAGATAGCATTGCACCAGTGAACACAAAAAGAAACATCTCTTAAAACTAATGAGAAACCAGGAAGTAGTAATACAACAGCTGAAAGATGAATAAAGAAAAATAATATAAGACTAATAGATATCAATGAAACACCTGGATATAACACAAAAGACATAAAAAGAATGTTGGCAGAAATAGTAGCAGAAAATTTCCCAAGCATGGGAAAAGAATCTGATATACAGTAACTCAAGCATATAGAACTCTAGCTAGCCATAAGAAAAAAAAAATCATCAGCCAGACACATAATAAAGATCTCAGAAATTAAGCAAAAAACAGAATATTAAAAACTGTTAGAAAACACGGATCACCTATGATGGAAAGCCCATCAGAATCATGGCATATTTCTCAACACAAGCCATCAAATCAAGAAGAGCTTAGAGCGAAATATTTGAGGTCCTGAAAGAAAACAACTTTCAACCCCAATTGATGTAGCCTCCAAAACTATCTATCGAATTTAAGATTAGATACTTCCATGACAAACAACAACTGAAGAAATTCATGCCAACCCTACAAAGAATACTGACAGATATTTTAGAAAGAGAAAAAGATGACCACAACATCAACAACAGAAGAGAACGATCAAGCAATTAAGCAAAGGGGCTAAGTAGGAATCCCACAGTAGGAAAACATTATGACAAAGATATGTCAACACATATCAGTTATAACTATGAACATAAATGGCCTCTATTAAAAGAAGCAAACTGGCAAAGTAGATAAAGAAACAAAATCCAACAATATGCTGTATATAAGAAACACATTTAACTCAAAAGGAAATAAACAGACTGAATGTCAAAGGATGGAAAGCAATATTCCATGCAACAGGAACCCCCCAAAAAGCAGGGTTAGCTATTGTGGTTTCTGACAATGTCAACTTCAAACCAAGTGTGATTAAAAGAGACAAAGAAGGTCACTATGTACTTGTTACTGGAAAATTGCAAGAGGAAGAGACAACAATTGTAAATATATATGCCTCCAATGTATGAGCACTGAACTGTATAAAACAAATTTAACAGACATGAAAAAAATCTAATGAGCAATAACATAAGTGTATTGGGGGATTTTAATACCCCATGACACAAAGAGATAGATAGATCAATCAAGCCAACAATGAGCAAACAAATAACAGAACTAAACCAAACTTGTGAAGAAACGGATTTAGTAGACCTTCATGTAGTGTTGCACCCAACAGTGTCAAAATATATATTTTTCACAGCTGAACATGGGACTTTCTCCAAAATAGATCATGTTCTAGCATGTAGAACATGCTTAAGTAAATGAAAAGGAATCAAAATTATCCCATGCATGTTATCTGACCATAGTGCAATGATACTAGAAATTATTGACAAAAGAAACAGCAAAAGGTCTATAAACACATGGGAACTAAATAATACCCTCCTGAACAATCCATGGGTCACAGATGAAATTAAAGAAGAAATTTAAACAATATTTACAATTTAACAAAAATGCAGATAAAACTTACCAGAACTTGTGGGATGCTCTGAAAGCTATCTTTAGAGGGAAATTTATAGAAATAAATTTTCACATTAGGAAAACAGAATGGGTCCAAATAAAAAATCTATGCTACACTTCAAACTCCTAGAAAGTGAACAGCAAGTCAAGTACAAAGCCCAAAGAAAGCAGGAAATTATAAAGATCAGAGGAGAAATAAAGGCAATGGAGACAAAAAAAAAAAAAAAAGAATTAATGAGTCAATGAATTAATTCTTGGAAAGAATAAATAAAGTTGATAAAGCCCTAGCCAACCTCATTTAAAAAAAGGAAAGAAAAAATTTAAATTTGCACAGTAAGGAATGAAAAAGGTGAAATCACTAGAGACCCTATAGAAATTCAGAAGATGATCAATGCCCAGTTCCAAAATCTTTACTTTCACCAAATGGAAAATATAGAAAAACTGGACAGATTCCTAGATACATATGAACTACCAAAGGTAAATGAAGAACATTTAAAATTTCTGAATAACCCCTATATCAGCCAATAAAACTGAAAAAGTAATAAAACAAAAAAAAACCTACTAAAAAAGAGAATCTGAGGTCCTGATGAATTCTATGAGAAATTTAGTGAGGACCTAATGCCAACTCTTCTCAAACTCTTCAGTGAAACTGGAAAGGACACAATTCTCCCAAACTCATTCAGGGAGGCAAGTATTACTCTAATGCCAAAATCAGAGAAGGACTCAACCAAAAATGAGAGCTACAGGCCAACCTCCCTAATGAATATAGATGTAAAAATCCTCAATAAAATACCAGCAAAGAGAATGCAGTAAATCATCAAGAACACTACACATCATGACCAAGTAGAATTCATACCAGGGATGCAAGGATAGTTTAGTATTCACAAAACCATAAATGTAATAAACCAAATCAGTAGAACTAAAGACAAAAATCACATGTTCAACTTAATGGATGCAGAAAAAGCTTTTGACGAAGTCCAATACTTATTCATGATAAAAACACTACATAGAATTGGAATAAATGGTCTTTACCTCAACTTGATGAAAGCCAACTATGACAAACCAACTGTCAACATCACAACATAATGGACATTCACTTTAAAGTCAGGAACAAGACAAGGATGTTCACTGTCACCATTCTGGAAGCATTAGCCAGAGTAATTAGATAAGAGAAAGAAATAAAAGGAAGATTAGAAAGGAGGAAGCAAAGTTATCATTAATTGTAGATGACAGGATGCTGTACACAGAAGACCCCAAATACTCCCTTAAGGAGTTCTAGCTTTAATAATTGAATTCAGTAACATAGCAGGATACAAAGTCAACACTCAAAAATCAATAGCAAGGGTCTGCCAAATAGCTCAGTGGATTAAAGCACCTGCAAGCAGGAACAGGGGCAGGAGTTTGATTTCTGGGCCTGCCATGCTGGCACGATCCCTGTGGTCTGCTAAGATGGCAGTTGAGACTGGGCATGGCGGCACATGCCTGTAATCCCAGCACATGGGAGGCTGTAAACAGGAGAATCACTATGAGTCCAATCTAGTAGTGAAACCCTGAACACCCTGTAGACCCTTCCCCACCCCCCAAAAAATAGTATTTCTATACACAAAAAACAGCACACTGAGAAATTATGGAAACCATGCCTTTCACAGTAACACCCCTCAAAATGAAATGCTTAGAAATAAATCTCACAAGTGAAGTAGATTTATACAGTGAAAATTACAGTTCTCTGAAAAAAGATATTGAACAGGATTTCACAAAATTGAAAGATATTCCTTGCTCTTGGATAGGAGGAACCAACATTGCAAAAACAGCCACACTTTCAAAACTGCTATACAGATTCAATAAAATCTCAATTAAAATACTATTAGTATAACTCACAGATCTAGAAAAAAACATTCCTAAAATTCATCTGGAACCAGAAGAGACATAGAATAGCAAAAGCAATCCTGGGTGGTAAAGGATAGGCAGGAGGTATCACAAACACTGATGTGAAATTATACTACAAAGCTACTGTGATAGAATCAGCATGGTACTGGCAAGAAATAATCAGATGATCAATGGAAAAGATTACAATATGGAAACACAATTACAAGCACACTCAGCCACCTTATCTTTTACAAGTGGCCAAATATGTTCAGTGGAAGAAAGATAGTCTCTTTCATAAATGGTGCTGGAAAAACTGACTTTCCACATGTTGAAGGCTTAGAAGAAGCCCATGCTTATCACTTTGCACAAAACTACAGTCAAGGTGGATCAAAGATTTAAATATTAAAATGGGAACACTAAATTTTCTGGAAGAGAAAGTAGGTAGAAGTCTTAAAAACATAGTCATAAATAAAGAGTAAATGAACAAAATCAAACTGCACAGGAAATACTTCAAAGAATCAACAATAGGGATCACATGTTTTTAAAATTTTCTGCATGTCAAAAAAAATCACCAACAGAGTAAAAAAGAAAACTCATGAAGTAGGAGACAATTATAGCAGACTGTCCATCAGACAAAGGACTCCTATCTAGAACATATGAAGAATTAAAAAAAAAATGAGGCCACCAAATTTAAAGACCCAATCCAAAAATGGGCATCTGAGATGAACATATGCTTCACAAATGAATAGCTACCAATGGCAAATAAATATATGCAAAAATGTTCAACATCATCGGTCATTCAAGAGATGCAAATTAAAATGACAGTGAGATATCATTTTATAGTAGAAAGAATGTCATCAAGAAGTCAACCAATAACAAATGCTAGAGAGGCTGTGGAGAAAAAAGGGTTTCTTAATAATACTCCAATTTTGGTGGGAGTGCAGGATGGTACAAATGTTATGGAAATCAGCATGTAGAATTCCTCAGAAATCTAGGATTGGTGGTCCCATTTAAGCCAGCTAGTCCTCTCCAAGGTATTTTTCCAAAAGAACAGAAATCATTATAGCGCAGCTATAGTTGTGCACCCATGTTTATGGCTACACAATTTGTCATAGCTAAATCTTGGAAACAACCCAAATGCCCATCAACTGAGGAATGGATAAAAAAGATATGGTATTTTTTACACAATGAAGTATTATTCAGCTATAAAAAATATATTTGAGATTTTTGTACATAAATGGAAGCAGCTTGAGACTATATTTATAAGTGAAACAAATCAGATCCACGTGTTTAAACAGTGTATTATCTCACTGGTGTGAGAACTTGAAAGAGTGATGAAAAGATAAAAGGTGCAACAGATGTAATGAAAGGGAAATTTTTCAGTGGGAAGGAAAAACTGGGATGAGGAAAAGGATAAATGCAAGAAGGGAAAAGTATATATTTGGGAAGATAAGCAGAATAGTTTGGGTGACTGTATTGTCGATTTCTGCTGGTGTTTTAAAAGGAACAGTTAATGCTTAAATTTATTTTTACTCATTTTTCCCTGGTTTGAATTTCTAATATCTTCTTTGTTATTTTCTTTTAAATGAATCTTACACATCTATATCTGTTAATGTGAACAACTAATGTGACGATAGCGTCATGCAATATTACAACCATTGCAGAATTCCTGTTACCTTGTTTAGTGAAATCTTGTATTGTGTCTAAGGATTTTTTCTCTTTTCAAATTAATTTTATTGAGAAAGAAATAGCAATGAGACAGTTTCCAAACAAGTTAGTAGGACAGTTACAATAATTAATACACTTCATATTGTTGTCTTCGTAGTAGTTATTCAGAGTACAAGATGCAGATCTGATATATTGTTTAAACACTATTAGTATAAATTTCATTGAACTAAGAGAAAGTAGTTGTATATCTATCCATATATATATATATATATATATATATATATATATTTATTTATTTATTTATTTTTCACTATAAAATGGTCCTTCATTTATATACCCCATTTTTGTGTAGTTTTGTCAGAGATGGGTGCTCCATGGCCATTCAACTATTGTAGGTGTGTGAATTCAGCAAAGTAAATTCTGAGGGGATTTGGCTGACCTTGTCAGATACAAGTTACGTTTTTTGTTCTATAGGTCTTGCTTTATCTTTGTCTTAACCATCCAGCAGAAAAGTATAAACACAAGGTATAAAAAGTAAAGCCAAATTAATATACTGAGCTGTAAAAGGTTCAAGTCAACAACTTCTGACATTGCCAGTTTTGCGGATAACCCACTACTATTATGGACTGTTGGACTATACTGAATTATTATATCTCTATTTTTGTATTCTTTCAAAAATTGAAAAAAAATTAAATCAGTAGAAGGAGGAAACGCAAGGCAATAGAGTCAGTTATGAGGCTGTTATAATAATCTCTGCTAAAGTGAATAAGCCATGGATTAAGAGATATGATAGTGAGTTTGTCAGATGATAAAAATAATGTTAATGAATGAAAAGTGAATACTTTATCAATAAGATACAGAGAATGAGAGATAGATAAGAATTGACTGTAGTAGATATATAGACTGATCTAGACTGAAGCAACTTCTGCTTATCCACCAGAAAAACAGGACCAAATCTTTTGTTCTAGGTAGGTTGTTAGAACTCTAATGAAGTGATTGGGATTTGGAGAAGAGTTTTAAGTTTTGTAAATAACCGGACTGAAATGCCCTCTACAATTTATATTTGAAGTGTTAACTCCCAGTACTTCAAGATGCACCCACATTTGAAGATAAGGTATTTAAAGAGGTAGTTTTAAATAAAATGTGGCTATTGGGGTGATGTGTGACTGTTACATCTATAAGAGAAGATTAAGACAGAAAAGATCATGTGAAGATAGAAACAGAAAAATCATGTGAAGACAGAAAAAGGATGTGGCCTTTTATAGACTAAGAAGAAAGATGTTAGAAAAAACCAACTCCACCAATACCTTAACTCAGGCTTCAATTATAGGAAAACGAACTTTGGTGGTTTAAACTACCTAGATTGTAGTACATTTTTAAAGGCAGATGTAGAAAGCAATGTAAGTATCATTAGAACAAGGATTAACCTTGAAATTTAAGTCCATTTCAGAGAGATCCCAGGCTATGGGGACTAAGCATTATATCACAAAGTTCATACAGTGGGCTGGGCCACCAGGAGCACCTGCCTATTGACCTAGCAAAAACTAGTTTTTCCAATGCTTTCCACTGACAGAGATGAGACTTATAGTATTTTTTTCCAAAATTAATTATTGATTCAAACATATTCTTTGTTTGCTGAACAGTGCTACAAATTAGGAGTCTTCCATTCTCTTGCTAGGCAGAGTCAGAGGCAGGAGCTGATTATCCATTTAAATAAATACTGGCATATGAACATATAACAATAAGGAATGCTAAGTATATTCAAAATTCTGATTTGATAAACCATATATCTCATGCTATTTCCACATTCTTTGGATATTAGATTAAGGAGGACACAGACAAATATACCAATGATTGTATTTATTTATTTTTTTGCGAAACCGCAGATTGAAGTCAGGCCCTTTGTGTATTTATGCTTTTTTTTCTTTCTTATTTTTTTTCCATAATTGTATTGAGAAACAAATAGCAATGAGACAGTTTCAAACCAAATTGGTAGGAATGTTTCAATAATTAACACTTTGCATACATTCTTCCTAGCGGTTAATTGCTATACAAGATGCAGACTTGATATCCTATTTACAAACACCATTAGAACAAATCCCTCTATTCATTAAGAGAATGTAACTATATATTTATCCCAACCACTTTGAATACACAGATACAAAATGGTCATTCATCTGTATCCCCTTTTTTTGTTAAGTTCCATCATTTAAATATTATAGGTGTGTAAACTCAGCAAAATATTCTAAAAGAGT
>NW_004524635.1:8674315-8716571 GCF_000260255.1 Octodon degus
GAAAGCCTGAGAGAATGTTTTCTCTCCATGTGACTCTCCTTAGGCACACTCTACATCATCGATCACTTTCCTCTTTGGCCCCATAGAAAAGTTGGACTGGAAATCCCATTTAAACCAGCTATTCCTCTACTGGGATTTTTCCCGGAGGATCTAAAAACATCATATGATAGGGATATATGTGTGCCTATGTTTATAGCAGCACAATTTGTGATAGCCAAATCTTGGAAACAACCAAGATGCCCATCACCTGAGGAATGGTTGTTTATGCTTAATGTTTAGTCTACACTATAATATTTTAGTTCTTTTTGCCTTTAAAGGCTTTTGGTTCAATCAGTATCATTCTTTCCATGGATTATTGCAACTCTCCTATTTGGCGCTTGGCTAAGTATATACTGCAGTAATGAAAATCAAAGTCAGATTAGGCATTAGAAGGCATCACATCATGTTTTTGTTATCTGGCAAAGATAGAAATTATCTAGAAATTGTCTTTGGCTAGTATCCTTGTGTCCGAAAATATATACCTTTTCTTTTTCGCAATTATTTTCGTATCCTTTTTTACCCTTTCTCACTCTAGATATCCTACTTAGTAAGGCTCTTTTTGATCTTGTCTGAACTACTCCAAAAACCTTTCTGCTTTTCTGCTTCCCTTCTAGCTTCTTCCTTGCTATGTAAGTTCATCCTGCACAAAAATTTTATAAGGCATCTTTTTGAAATGTTGACCATAATGCTAGTTTTCTAGACCAGCATAAGTTTAGACTGCTTACTGCAGATGATTTTAAGCACTGCTGAGCATAGTGTTCTAGCCATGAGAACTGGAACTCTTGCAAAACCTTATTGCTTAGTACTCTACCTTTCCAAAGCCTCAGATGAATTGGAATAGTTTCAGGCATTGTCTTTCTGACTCCCAGCCTTGTGCTTCCCACTCCCATGCTTTTTATTCACATGGTTCCATTCCTTAGCTTCCACTTTTTCCATGCTCAACCCATTCTTCAAGAACAGCTCAAGTCCCAGATGTTTGTGCAATAGCTTTTCTCCCAGCGTGGTACGCTTTTTACTCTGCTGTATTTCAAAAGTAAGTATAATTTTAACTTATCTTTCAACTCTTTTCTAATTACCCCAACATTCAATTCTTTCAGAAAGGTAACTCTGGGTCCATTAGGTACCAAAACATTGAGCCCTAGGGATCATGGTTGGATAATATACAGCTCCTAATAGCCATTGTCATATACTCACTTCTCCTTATAAGCTCCTACTGTAGTTACTGTCCAGAGTACTGTCTGTCAATAATCTGATGCCACAGGAAATTTTTGAATTGACATTTAAGTTTCTCTGACTTAACTTTTAAAAAATGGCTGATCTTCCTTTGTTAGATTGCATAGTTTTTCCCCAAAGTCACTAGTTTATCAAGAATGGAGTGGCATTTATTTAATAGGCACTGAGGTGCTATTTTTACTAGTGCTTCTCATGTTGGTGGTTGTAGTCAGGGTTTGCAAGGAAAAGTTTAATACATAACACATAATTTATAGGATTGTTTTATAGAGTCACCCAAAGAGTCAAATACAAAGGAGGGTAGGAAATCTGTGCACATACTAAAGACCCAAAGAATCCAGCCGAGGGCCTGGATTTATCAGCAATGTACTACATGAGTTCATCTGGAGGCCTAGAGCCCACAAGAATGTCTCAGGCAAATCTGCCGCAAGGATGTGTGCTAGAAAGGAACAAAGGTGAGTGCTGGAAGCTAGAAAGTCTGTGGGAGTTGGATGAAGTATCTGAGCCAGCAGGCTGAGGGATCTGCACTAGAATCAGGAAGTGACACTCAAAGGACCAGAACTCCTCTGAAAAGTACCACAACCATTCTAAGTGACAACTAAGTCCCAAGCTCTTCCAACGAAGAGAACAGCTGAGCTCATATCAGGAAAGCCAGCACAACAATTTCCTCCAAGAGAATGAACAGGGTATTGTCTTTCTTGAGAGCCAGGAGTCTACGCTCAAAGTAAGGCCTTGGTCATTGTCAGAGACAACAAGGTCCTGAGTTTCTCTATCAGAACAGCCAAATTCACATGAGGAAAGCCAGTGTGACAAGCTCCTCCAGGACAGCCAACAGCACCAGTTCTTGCTCTCCTGTTCTCCTTTCTATGCTGTTCCCAACAATGCTCAGGTGGGCCTCCGACACCCAGCACCATGATGACTCAGTTTAGCTGGGTGTTACAAGTTGCCTAGCAGTTGCCAATCCACTACAGTGTGGTATGCGTAGCAGTTTTATATATAGGTCACATCAAGCCCATGATTTTACAAATACTATTGCTTAGGATAAGACCAGACAGTGCAAATGTAGCTGTTTTGGACAGTGAATTGATTTAAATAAAAATATTAAATAATAGTGTTTCAAATGATAATTATGGGAAAACTATCTATGGAAAAACTATGAAGTGGTCTTTTATGTCTTTTCACTGTGTTTATGTCATGTTTATCACTAAAAATGTTCTTGTGAATTAGAAAATAAAGTCCAGAAAAACACTGGGACTTATTCAAGTCACTTAGCTACTGGAGCTAAAGGATTAAAGCGAAGGCATTTATGTCTCTTTCTGTGACTGAACCTCAAAAGTGAGTGCATGGCTTGTTTTTTAACACCTCACCTCATGTCCTCTACAAGATTTGCTTTTGATTTCTACATTCAATCCTTCACCTGGAGAAAAACAAAAGGGGCATTGGGGTGAATTTTTGTTTGCCTAGATGTTTATAAATAATGCAAGGAAAAGAAACCAATTTCTTCCTGGCTGAGTGAAACATTAATTCTTCACCTTGGCACTTCAGCCTACAGCTGTAATAAGGCCTTTATGCTCAAATAGGCCTTTAAACGGAAGACCTGCTGAGCAGAGACCCACTTTCCCAGCCCTGCTCAACCATGTTGTCTTTTCTGCCAACTGACCAGGCGGAAGCAGCAGGAGGACAGGGGAGACTGCAGGTAGGTGGGAGCAGATCATTTTGAAAGCCTTAAATCCCTTGCAGTGAAGAAGCAGCTGCTCCGTGTTTTTCTAAACATCTGTCCCATCTGTCCACCTATCCCTGGCTGTACCTGAGCCCTTCGAGGCTCAGGATAGTTAAAATGTGGGTCTGAAGAGAAATCGCTTCTGAAAACTGGATTGAAATGGACATAAATGCCTCCAGAAAGTTTGGACTGTGGAAAAGAGGGCAGATGCAGGCTCTTAATGAGAATAGCTATTCCTTTAATTTTCTAGGAGACATAAGGCTTTAAAGGGTAGAATCTGGGTTTATAACATCGCCCAAATTGGGCTGTATGCCCCAGGGTATTGTTTCACAAGATCTTAGATGCCCCTAACCATTCAGTACACGTTACAAATTAACCTCCAGGCCCGATACAAGCCACTGATTTAAAAGAGTAATAAAGATACTGACACCAGACACCACATCAGCTTTGCAGCACAACCAGCTCCACTCCTGATGTACGCCTGGAAATTAACAGCGTGTGCCTCGCGAAAATGACGGTTTTAATTTCGCCCAGTTTTCCCTAGTATTCAGAAAGGCGGCTGGAACCTACCAGTCATAAAATAGGGATTATACATTAATATCGAAGTAAAAAATCAAGGGATTGGGACTTCTTATTTGGTGCTCTAGAGGCGGGTATGGGAGACACCCCACCGCGGCGCAGCAGCGCACGGGTCGCGCGTGCGCAGCCCCCAGCCACGCCCCTTCCCTGGATCCGGGAAGCGGCCCCGTTCCAATTACGGGATTGGCGAGACCAGCCGAGCGCAGGCGCAACGGGAGGCGGAAGTAGGAACTGGGGAAGGAACGAGGGAAGGGCTTCGCCCGGTTTCGCCGAGTGCGCGGCGCTCCTCCTCCTCCTCCCGCGGAAGAGGCGGGCGCCCGCGTTCGCAGGCTCCTCCCCGCCCCGCCCCTCCCCTGCCCCGCAGCCGCGGGCGGCTACCTTCTGCGCCCGCCGAGATGGCGCTCGACCCCGCAGGTACGGGAGCGGGCGGCGCGGTTTGCCGAGTGCCTGGGCCTGGCCCTCGCGTCGCGGGCCTCCCACTGATTGTCACTTGGGAAGGGCGCAGAGCTCTGAGGTTGCGGGGCTTCCGCCGACATCACCTCACCCGGGGCTGGCTACTTTAGGGTTTCCTGCCGACCTTGGCTTCTTCCTCCGCACAGGTCGTCTTGCCCGTCGGGGTTAGTGCCAGGCGAGGGGCGTTGGGTTTGTGGTCTAGACGCTCGTCCGTTTGTGGCTTACAGAAGATCTTCCTCCGTTGAGCAACTAGCGTCGTCATTGCCTTCTTTCTGCCCCTAGGTCACAGATGCCTTTAAACCGTGTCACAGACATTCCCGCTCCAGAAGGGTTTCCATTCCTGCCAGTGCGGTGCACAATATTACTTTTTTATTTTTCCGGTAGTTCAGGGGCCCTACGTTCATCCTTGTAACCCAGTTTAATAGTTTCAAGGATCTGTCACTGTAGCAAGAGTCAGTTATTTTGGAAAGTTATCTCCTGAATCGTGAATGTTATTGTAAGTGTGTCTGCACTCTTGCTTTAGAGAGTTGCAGTAGAAAGCAGTTTGCAGTAGAGATCAATTCCTCGTGAATTTTTGCACAAATTCATCCACATTTTTTTTTTTAAACTGAGTATATTGGTGTAGAACAGTTTTTCCTTTTTTAGTCTAGGGTCTCACTACGCAGCTCGGACTGGTAGTGATCCTCCTGTTTTCAGCCTCCCCAGCGCTAGGATTACAGGTGTGCCCCACTGTGCCAGGGTCTGTGGCCAGCTCAGCGCGCCTGGGGGCAGGGCCGGCGCGCAGCATATGGTGTCGGGCTTGGAACACTGGTCCCTGCGCTTGCATAAGTAGGCACTTAGTCTGCTGAGCTGTCTTGCCGACCCTGAACCTCAGTTTTGGAGGGAAAATAAATGTGAAAGAAGGAACAGGTTTAGTCCATTCCTTTCATTTTATGGGGTGAAAAACTCATGGATGGTTTTAAGTTTTGGAGTCAAAAATTGCTTTTTGGGTCCTCCAGAAGTTTGAAAAATGTATATAAAACATAAATGATATGTTTGTGGAATAGTTTATGATCAAACTTAGTATTTGGAATTATATAAACATAGTAAGTGGTATGACAGATTCTTTCATCTAGGTTTTGCAGATTGCAGAGTTGAGCCTCAGAGACAGTAAGTTAATCTAAGTAGATAGAGTGCTCTTAATTTGAAGCATGAAGGAACTTGAGAATTCATAATGATTCTGTCAGCTTTGGGCTAGGTGTTTGGTTCAGGCAGCAATTAATCTAGCTTTGAAGGGTGTAATTTCCAATGGTTTGATCTGGGAGAGGCATGAGCAAAGGTCTTGCTAGTAAGTCGCACTGTCATATTTGGCTTGAGGTTGTTTGATTCATAGAGGAAAAAGGGTTGTAAGTAGGGCTACCTAGGGCAAGTCCAGGTTGGGTTTGGTATAACTCTTCTGTTTGTGAACTGGAAGTGATCATTAATCTCACACATACAAGACTGAGCATCAAGAGGTTGAAGACTTCTGTATGTCCATGTTGAATGTAGACAGACAAGAAAATTTAGAAAAGAAAAAGCCTTCATACTTACAGTTGCAACTTTCTTCCAGTTACTCTTTGACTCTAATTTTGTAGCATACCCAAGGCCACATCTGGCTAGAATCCAGGTGATTTCATTTTCAATGTCGTGGCGTAGAGCATGCCACTATTTTAGTATTTGTTAAGCAAAATAACTTGTTGAGGGCCTAGCATATGCCATTATTGTTATATGTCACAAGAAATGGTAGCAGCTGTACCCAATCTCTTTGGCAACAGAAAAGGAACCTTTTTGAAGTTTTGTTTTTATTCATTTTGGCTAAGGTTTAGATGTAGACTTAACCATACCATAACCAAGCCAAGTGCCCACTGGGAAAATGCCACTGATACAAGTCGTAAATCAAATGAGTGGGCCAAGCATGAGCTAGAGGGAGTTTTGAATTCTGACTTAAAAGTTTGCCCCAGTTGCAACTGTGTAATTGAAGAACATCAACTTACTTGTCATTGTACAGCCTGTCACCATTTGCAGCTTAGTTGACACACACCATTCTCTCATACAGTTTGGATATAAGTATGTAAGCAGTTGATTTATGGTGGGCTTTATAGCCAGACCTCTCTGCTAATACTGATCTATATTTTCAGTTGTTCTCCAGCACTAGCATCACCTGCTTAGCTCCACCCCAGACTGTCAGGCATTAAATTCTCATAAGAAGTATGCAACCTAAGTCTCTTCTGTATTCATTTAATAATAGGGTTTGGGCTCCTAGGAGAATCTAATGCTGCCACTGATCTGATAGGATATAGTGCTCAGGTGTCAGTACAAGTGATGGGGAGCAGCATAAATACAGATGAGCTTAGCTGCCTGGCCTGCAGCTTACTTCCTGCTTTACCACCCAGTTTGTTTGTTTGTTTTGCTTGTTTTTTTTCTTTCTTTTTGTATTTAGTACAGGGTCTACAGGGTCTCACCTTCCAGATGGAGCTCATAGTGATCCTCTTGTTTTCAGCCTTCCAAGCACTGGGATTACAGGCATGCACTGTCTGGAATTACAGGCACACACTGTCACACCCAGTTTCAGTCACCTTCTCAGCATGCCCTAGGAGCAGGGCCGGCACAGCACCTAGTTTCTAACAGGCCATGGACTAGTGGTAGTCATGGCCCTCTGTTTGGGGACCCTTGGCAGGTAGGACAAACAAGATGCCTTCTCCCGGTAGGAAGAAAACACTCCTCCCTCACACCCATGTATACACATACACTCAGAGTGTGATAGGCTTTATAAGAAAATAAGCACTGTGATGTGGTAGATTGTGAAGTGAGGATTACTTTAGATAATGAAAGTTCTAGCAGAAAGTATCACTGAAATCTGATGGATGAGAGGGAGTTGCCATGTGAATAGCAAGGGAAAAGTATGGAAATAGCAAATGGTTAAATATTTTTTATTCTAGTTTATTAGTACATATATGTAGTACATAATATTTACATTGTTTATGGGAAGTTGGTACATGCATGCAACACATTTTAATCCTTTTTTTAAAATTTCCTTCCCTTTTCCACCTACCTCTTGATCCATTTTTTTTTTTTTTTTGATCCATCTTTTTTTGTGCAGGTACCAACTCTACACAAAATTGTAAATGTTATGTACTGCAAATGTGAAAATTCTTAAAATATTTGATTGGACTTCAAGCTAGAGTGAGAGGAGATCCCTTAGAAAGATTTAGGAAAGTAGGTAGGAGCAGAGAACCTTGACGTTGCAGAGACTTTTTTTCCCGTGTTGTTATCATAAGGCATTAGGGGCTTTTAAAGAAAGTGATGATGTAACAGAATTGGTTTACCTGTACTATCTTGGTTTCAGTAGCAGTATAGATTATAGAGAGGTCGGGAGTGGAAGCTGGGAAATGGATGGGATTGGTGGTCCGAGCCAAATATGTGTATCTTAGTCTAAGGTGATGTTAGAAAAGATGGAGTGGAATAAAAGTTGCCAGTATGTTTTTTGCAGGACAAATTGGAAGGACCTGCTATTGCCTTAGATCAAGTTGGTGAGAGAAAGGAAAGAATTAAGGATAATTCCTAGGCTTTTACTTCACTGAGTGGATGGTCATGGTCAAATCTAACAACATAAAAGCCATAGGAAAGTTAGACAAAAGTAGGTTCGAAAACAGTGGAAAATAAGAAAGTCAACAGTTGGGAAGATTTTTTTCTTAAATTGCCTTTGTTGCTAGGCAGGGTGGTACACACTTATAAACTCAGCACTTGGGAGACAGAGGCAGGAGAATCACTGCAAGTTTGAGGCCAACCTGTACTATATAGAGAGACTGTCTCAAACCCCTCCCCCAAAAAAACCCCAGAATTACCTTTGTCAATATGACTTTCAAAATATAATTATTAAAACAAGCTTTCTAAAAAAATTAAATATTTTTTGTTGGGTTTTGTTGAAAAGTTCATGTTTACATTTGGGTATGTTATGGCATTTTGTAGTCCACAGTAGTATGGTGCCCATACCAAGTAGATGAATAGCTATGTCAAATGAAGTTCATATAGCAAAATCCTGTTTCACATTTGCTTACATTTTTGAGGTCTTTACAAAAGCTTTGATTTTCACTTGGCAGTACCTTTTTTTTGTGGAATAGGGGATTGAACTCAGGCTCTTGTGCTTGCCAGGCAAGCACTTTTTCTGCTGAGCCATCTCCCCAACCCCTTGGCAGCACCTTTTTAATAACTTTGTAGGCACCATCTTTTCTCAGACTCTGAACCCAAAAATGAAATGCATGTACAGGCTACTTATTCTTATGGGTACTTTCACTTGTTGGTCTTTTGGTAATGTAGAGGTAATCGTAACGATCTTTATAAGTTTCTGAGCCATAATTATATTCACTGTTTCCATTACAGTTTGCACAGTGAACAACCTGAAGAATCCAAAACATCTAGGAAAATTGGTTATGAGGAAGGATTAAACTTTTGAAACATGTCTAAGTTGTACTTGTAGATATTTAGACTTAATTTGTCTGGATTAAGGCTAGGCCTCCAGTATTTTAAAATACCTTATGAGCAGTTCTCATGTGCAGACAGAATAGAGGAAAAACAGTGTTTTGAACTTTCCCAATTTATCTTTAAGTTTTTTTTTTCTTTTCCAGCCCAACCCTTATTCTTATAGGAAATTCTCCCTTGTATTTTTTAGCCATAAAGAGGACCTTTGAGCTTATAGTAATGACACGAGAATTACACTATAGCTCTTTCTCCTGTAAGAGAGTAAAAGCATAGTCTTACTCTGTTACAGTTTTTATGAATTTATGGTCCTTTCTATAAGTATTATGTATTTTAAAAATCTAGTCAAACGTAGTAAACTAAAATTTTAGAAGTTTTGAAATTCATGTAAGCCATGATCACTTATAGAAAATGTTAAAGGTGCTTTTTTCTTTTTATTAATTTATTATTTTTATTAGTACATTTTCAGTACATAGTGTTTACATTCCTTGTATGGAATTGGTGCATGTATATAACACATCTTAATTAGTATAATTTTGTAAAAGGTAAAATTATGACTCATGCGAATAGAAAATGAATATGTGTTGAAGATTTTCTTTAACTCATTAATTAGTGAGGGTACCAAAAAGATGTAAAAATCAGTCCAGAAAGCATTTGGGAAGCTAGTACTTATACACTTTCATAGATTGCGTCCCTGGATTTTATCTATCTATCTATCTATCTATCTCAAAGTTAACTTTGGATTATCTTTTTCCCTGAATCAGAATTATTTCTTCTTGACAAAATCCTAGAGATTAACCTCTTTCTGAGCAAACTGTAAAATAGTTGAGTAATCCAAAGTACCAAAGGAGTGCCTTTGCCTCTTCCAGTGTTTCAGGAAACTTTTTTGACATTGATTGTGTTCAGAGGTGATAGGAACCTAGGCCTGATTCTTTAGATTTCTTACTTTTTAAGAAGTAAAAAATACTATTAAGGAGTAGTCATTCCTTTCTTCCTCTTTTTAGCAGGGCAGGAGGTTTTTGTTTCATTTAGTTTGGATTCATGGCAACACAAGGAAAATTCTTTGAAGTGTCTGTGTGTCTGTCTCTGTCAGTCTGTCTCTCTGTCTGTCCAGGTCTTCTTAATCACTGTTTGCTTTCAGGAATCTGGTAAGTGGGGGAAGATAGAGTCCTGGACAGTGCTGATCTATCCCAGTAAGCCAGGTGTAATTTTTGGCAGGGAGGTGGCTAGTTTCACTGAGTCTGCACCTTCTGGTGGAGCCCAGACTCATTCATTCTGCAGTCTTCAGTGTACCTTTCTTGGCTGAGTCCAGCTTGGAGCCACTAGATGGCGCGTAAAGCCACTCTGAGCTCTGGGCTCCCACCATCCCTTTACAAGATGACTCCTGGCCAATTGCTTTCTCATGTGGGATGATCAAGCCCTCAGCTAGTGCAGTCCTTTACATTTAATTCTCTCCTTTGCTGCTGTGTTTCTCTGTGGCTGCCTCTGGGGTCATCAGCAATCATCATGTGTCTGCAGGTTTGACCTGCTGCTCCTCTTGTGCAGAGTCCTGCTTCAGGGAGAAGGCGCTGTCAGCTATCACCTTTTTATTAAAGTTTCTTCCTTTACTTTCTCTGTGGGCTTTAATTCGTGCCTCAGATCCTTCCTGGGTTCAGGTTACGCTTTTCCCCCTAGTGTTTCTGATTTAACTGGTCTGTGTAGGATGAAGCATCCGAAGAATTTTGTAAAGCCTTCTCAAGTGGTTTTTAGAATGGACAGGTTTATTTATTTATTTATTTATATTTTTTGTGTTTTAGGGAAGGGTCTACAGGGTGTAAAAGGTCTTACTACTAGATTGGACTCCTAGTGATCCACCTGTTTACAGCCTTCCAAGAGCTGGGTTTACAGGCTCGCGCCACCACACCTAGTCTCAATTGCTGTCTCAGCACGCCCTGGGGGTGGGACTGGCATGGCTGTCATGGCAGGCCTGGGGCCCATGAGCCTGCTTGCAGGCACTTTAATCCTCTGAGCTATTTGGCCTGTCCTAGACAGATTTGAAACTTGTACAAAAACCTGTTTTATTCAGTCAGGCTGGCATTACACGAGCCATTGAATAAACACGTAGCATATACAACGTAGACTAGGTAGCTTGAATAATAGCAATTTATTTTCTTGCCCTTCGGGAAGCTATGGAATCCATGACAGCTGATTTGTTGCTGGTGAGAACTATTTTCCTGTCTTACAGATGGCTTTTTCTCTTTGTGCCCTCATATGGTGGAGGATGGGGAATCTCTACCTTTTATAAAGGAACAAATCTTGTTGTGTTAGGGCCCCACCCTTATGGCCTTACTGTACCATACTTCCTGAAAGCACTATCTCCAAGTGTAGTCACATTGCAGTTTAAGGATTCAACACATGAATTTTGTGGAAGATAGAGAATTTAGTTCAGTCCATAGGAGCTATTGATCTAGCAGAAAATTGCATGGACAGTGTGATGTGACACATTGTAAATTAAGAAGTGATTAAAGTGAAGAATTAATTCAGGTAAAATCTCATGGTTAGGGTAAAAAAATCACTTTAGTGTGCTGTCGCCAGGAAGAACTTGGAGATGAAAAAAAAGTTGAATTGGATATTAAATAAGTAAGTTTTGATAATTAAAAATAAGATTTAGAAGATAGGAAAGAGTCAGGAGTATAGCTCAGGGACTTAGTGCTTGCCTGGTAGTAGACAGTCCTGAGTTTGATTCCCAGTACCAAAGAAAAAAACGGAAGAAAAGAGAGGAGATGGAACTGGTGTCTTGTTTTACCAGTTTCTGGGTAAGGTGAAGCTGTTGTTTTGAGCTCCATTTATTTACCCTTTTCTAAAAGAAATGATGTTTGTAGGACAATTCTTTTTACCACTCCTTCCTTATGCAAATATTTATTACTCTCATTTTGCATACTATATAATGTAAGCTGATTTTTCCAGATAAGAAAGAGCATATTTAATGAGATGGAAAAATAAACTTTTGAATTGTTGAAAATTTGAGGGTGAGGTGCTGGTAGATAAGACTTGTAATTAATAATAAATTGAAAATGTGAGCAGATCCCAGGTGGAGGTCAGCACTGACAACATAGTATCGCAAATCACATCTTTTAAATACAGTTTGAGGGCTTGCCTTTAGAGGACTATAAGCAGTTAGTTACCTTTGCAAAATGCATACATTTTTTGTGTATTGTTACTGTTGTTGACAATATTTTTTGGGCATAAGCTCTCAAATTATGGCTACGGTGGAGATTGCAGCACAGTTCTAAATTTGGCATATCTCATTGCATAAGTTGATTTCCTGCTATGGTACATTTTAGGTTTATTATCCCTTCAAGCCTCATCTTTTAGGTAATGTGGGTGAAAGTGGAAGTTTTCACACCTAGTAATCTGCAAAATCTGAGGTCCAAAAAATAGTTGCTGTTGGGATATGGGCAAAACGGGCACATGTAGTGTGAAAGAGGTGGTTATCAACAGTGAAAGCTGATAGGACAAAGATGTTCAAGTAAAGTAATGATTGTGGGGTGTAGGTAGTATTTAACCCAAAAGCTTAGCAGAAATAAGTGCATTTACCTCATTTATATAATTTCTATTTTGTAAGACTTTGAGCTTATAAAAAGCTAGATTGTTGCCAATTGACCCAAGATTTGATATTTTTTTCTTTGAAGGTGTTTTTTAGCCACCTTGCAAATTGTTCCTCTTGCTTTTGTTGAACAGTTTTTTTCATTATAGAATTAGAATTGCATTTGATTTTACTAATCAAAAAATGAGAAGAGTTTTAAATTGTGCTTGTTCTGAAACATAGGGCTGTTCTCATGCGTTAGCACAACTGTAGAAGCCTACTTTGTCACCTTATGCAGGCCACTTATCTCATGTGCAAGGTGATGGGTTTCCTGGAAGATTTGGGACCTGGGTTACATGATATTGACATTGTCAGGCTTGTGAGAGGCTTAGGTAATTTTTGTTCTGTGAGCCTCCACTTTTTTATCTGCAAAGTAAAACCAAAAAATTTACTGAAAGGTCTTTATGAAGACTATCTGACATTCATTTTCTTCATCAACTTGTTTCTTGGCCAGAAGAAGACTGGAGTAGTAAGGGGGAAATCTCTACTACTACTGATTTTTCTTTGTTTTATCAATTCAAGTGTGGCTCATTGGGAAGAACACGTAAAGAGGACTGATTCTCACTGTCTTAATTTTTCCTATTTAAGACCTCTCAAACACCACTTTCCACATTTTATTGCAAGAAGATGTTTTGATTGAGACAGCTAGAGTCTGTCTGCTTTGGTGTATGAGCCATTTAAGAGTTGGTGTTAGGATTGTTGATCTTACATTGTGCAGAATGGTCTGTTTGGTCGCTTCCTTTTCAGGCTCTTTGTAGCTAGTGAAGGAGAGGGGCCTCAAAACAGAGACTGCTGCTAATGAATGTAGTTTCATAGGTTTGTTCCAGGCATCTTTGTTTTTCCTCTAAAAGTGAACAGTAGCATAGAGATGTTTTCAGGAGCAAGTAAGAGAAGAAACTAGAAACTTTTTTTTAAAAAAATGGCATTAATCTAAGTAACAATCAGGTTAGTTACATCAGAGCATTTTTGGTATGGAAAAGGCACAGGTGTCACATTGTTTCTTATGAAAGATTCTGTAATCTGATTTGCTTCACTGTTATTTTTCTGGATTCCTGGCAAGTGCTGTTGCTAGTAGTCTTATAATATAGTTCTACTCTACTGCAAGAACACATGAGCCCCAAAGCAAAATCTGAGCTAACAGATACTGCCAGTGGAAAAGGTGAAAATTGACTTTCAGGTGATGATAGAATGTTGAGAAATTATAGAGCTTTGGAAATTTTCCCTGGTAGTGTTATCTGATTCTTTATCTTAGTATAAATTCATGTGACTATATAGTAGCAGACTTTCAAAATTTGATTTTTTGGGGCAGGCTACTGTACAAATATATAACAACTATGTATATGACATTGACATTAAGGGATCTACTTTGTAATTTTATGATTAAAAAGTAACACTAATATTTATAGTGTTAAAGGCAGCTTTGAAATATGTATTCAGTTATAACTAGTTAATAATATTTGGTGGCTGGTGTTTTACCAAATGAGAAAATATTTAACAGAATTTATAAATTATCAACAGTGTTGCTTTTACTACCAAGAGTCTGGAAAATTGAAATCAATATTCCTGTAATTGTAGATTTGTTTCTTTAAGAGCTATTAGGAATATGATCAGAAGGCATTATTATAAGCCACTAAAATGTGTTCCATGGAATATTATAACAGGGTTTATAATGAAGATAAATTTCTATTTTATTTGTGAAAAATGACTCACTATTACAAAACTATGTCTGTACTAAAAGAACAGGTCCAGAAAAATAATACTTAGTTCTCTGAGACCTTTGCAAGATCAACAGAGCAAAGAATAGGTTGACAAGGGCATATTAGAAATAAACTGTATTAGTTGAAACTATATAGATACAACTTTCAAATTGAATTTTTAAAATAGATCAGTATATCACCATATTTGAGTCTATTCAGTAATTAATTATTGATACCTAGTTCTGATTTATGCTATAAGGTGGAAAGGATTATTTGTATAAAGTATCCTAGTTTTTGTCCCTTTCCAATTAGATGTTATTGTTCACTTAAGTAGATGTCCTCCATAAGTGTTTCATATTCAACTTGTCTACAACAGTACTCAGTCTTTGTTTTGTATTCTCTATCTCAACAGGTGGTCGCTTTATTTCCTTTGGAGCCAGAGATGGGGAGCTCTCCTTGAATCATCCCTTTTCCTTATTTTCTTCAGGTGCATCATGCTTGTAGTGCCTCCTTTGAGTCTGTCCTTTTCTCTTTGTCTATATTTTCAGTTCCTTATGCACTCAGTGTTCTTTTTCTGATGTTATTATAATTTCTGGTAGAACTAAGGAAAAGGAGAAAGTATCAGTTGATGATATAGCACAGAGTTCAATGAACTGGCTTATGACCAGAATCTGGTGAACCTTCAGTACCAGAAATGATTAGTTGATATCTTAAAAGAGTTGTTTAAAATATATAAATATAAAATATTTACACTGGGATCCTTAATAGAAAGTTTGTCTACCCTCAGTTATAATAAGCTGTGAAAGTTACTGATGGGTCTGTGTCCACGCCGATTGCTGAAGGGAGGCCTATACCTGTTAACATTGGGGCTACTGGTACTGCTTTGTGGGATATTTGGTGAAGTGGGGTGAATTGTAGTCCTATTATGATTTGTGTTTTAGTATGGAGTGTAACCTGTTGTGCTGCTACCGTCAGAGTACAGGATTACAGGATGAGATAGCCTTTCATTGCTTTGCCACAATGGAAGACAGGTTCTTGGCCACAGACAAAGAAACTGTCCATGGGAAAGGCAGGTCAGAGGTGAGGTGTTTAGAAAGGGACAGAGGTGTGTGTAAGAATTTAGAATTACCACCTACGAGGCAGATCTGGAAGGACTAGGATAATAGATGCACAAAACCTTTTTTGGGTGTAGTTGTCCTGGGGCTAAAGTTAGAGGGCCAGCAATCTTGGTTTTAGGGTTGGTCTGAAGTGAGGAGATACTTAGAGCAATTGGATAAGTCATATGTAGGTATTGTTGAAGGGGTAAGCAGAGCCAATGTCCAGTACAGTTTGTAGTGTTGGGGTCTTGAGTAGCAGTTTGAGAAACTGAAAGGTGTCATTAAGAAGTTGGCCTATGGAGAGGGAAGCAGGGATGTGAAGAGAAGTTGAAGAGGGCAGGAGATCAAGAGGAAGAGACTGTATCTTAGGGGGTACTCTTTTGTAAAGAGTTAGACATATCTTTGTAGTATTATAGGTGACATAGGCCCAAAGTTCCCACGTCTGACTTTTTTGGAGGAGAGGGAATGTATCTGTGTGAAGAATGGCGAAGTGTAGAGTCTAATCCTACATGATTGTCCTGGAGATGTTTAGATAAAAGTAATTGTCTTGGATCAGAAGTTGAAAGGTGATTTCAATCCTATTGATTCCTTCACAGACAAAGTAGAGAAAATGAAAGGATGACATTTTGGATACTTTGTGTTTTCCAGACATAGGTAGAATGCTAGACCCAAATGTGAATCTGGGCAGAGAGCATTGCCTCAGAGCTTGTAAAATAAATTAGGGAACACCAAAGGACATCAAATATAAGAGTGTCCAAAGTCCAGTATTTTTGATCCATAATAGTAGAGTGGGTACCAGTTTACCCAATTTGTTTGTTGAGATAAAAATTACAAACTGGAAGTGGAGATGGCTGAGACAGTTTGACTGTGAATGGAATAAGAGCCCAGACTAGGGCCAACCAGATAGTTCAGCAGATTAAAGTGCCTGCTTAGGCAGACACAGGGGCCAGGGTTCAATCTCCAGCATGTAATGCTGGTCCCGCCCCTGGGGCGCTCTGAAGTGGTGACTGAGTCCGGGTGTGGTGATACGCACCTGTAATCCCAGCACTTTGGAGGATCATTACAGGTCCAATCTGTGTAATGAGACCCTGTACTAAATACATTAAAAAAAAAAAAAAACAAAACAAAATAAAACAAAAAAACCCAGACTATAAAGAACCACATGCTGGGCAGTTATGAGGGGTGACTCAGTAAGGATGTGTGGCGAAACAGTGGAGAGTAAAGAGAGTCAGAATCATCACCCCATAGCAGCCTAAGAAGGCAGTCTTGTGTGGTGTTAGAACGTCTTCTGAACAGACAGCTCTAAGCCTGGCAGCAAACATGAGAAATAACAAGAGGTAGGGGATCTGGAACCAGCCAGGAAAGCAATACATGAGATTAAATGGAAGTTTTAGGGATGTTTGGTGAGGCAGAGATAGGTGGGGTACAGATGGTGCAACGACCACTCTGGAAACCAGAGTTTGGGATTGGAGGTGTTGGGGTTATTGGGACACCACTTAGCTTTTGTGATGTGAAACCAGGAAGGAAGGCTAGTGACCTTGACTGCTGTTTCTGTTGTGTGAGGATGACCAGATGAGGACCTGTCCATTTGGGTTGCCATCTGGTAGGCTTAGAAGATTTGAGAGATATCTCTAGGAGTTATTGGGGGTTTTGGTTGAGTGTTATCTATGAGTTGTGGAAGGCAGAGGTTGACGTGTTGTATCAGAAGGTATAGGAGGAAGGAGGTTGGGATGCAGTCAGCAATGGGAGGAAGGTTTTGTGAGATAGGCAAGTTGTGAAGCAGGGATGGTCCACCATACATAAGCACAACAGGACTTAAAAAAATGGGTGTCTTGGGAAATGCCCTATGTCAAGTTAGGGCTAAGTGAAGGAGCTGAGGCCAGGGCAGGTATAGTTCTAGGATAAGTTTCATGAGGTGTACTTTTAGAAGACCATTTGCTTTACTACTTTCCTTGAGGACTGTGGATGGTATGGTTATGTGTAAATGCTAAGCTATGTTTAGACTTGAGGATACCTGCTGGGTAATCTGAGAGACAAAACCTGGTCCATTGTCTGACTGTATAAATTGGGGTAAGCCAAATTAGGGGATAATCTCTTGTAAAAGAGTTTTACAAACTATATCTGCAGTCTCTTGGGTGGTGGAAAAGGCCTCTATCCATCCTGAGAAAGTGCATATAAAGTTAAGATATTTTAGGTCTCATGATGAGATGTGTATAAAATCTGTCAGTCTTCATGTGGAGTATGTCCACGAAGTTGGTGGGTTGGGAAAGGAGGAGGTAAGTATTCCAGAGGAGAGGTTTTGGCACAGAGATGGCAACCTGGTGATGGTGAATAATGGTTTTTAGGGAGGGATGGGTAGTGATTGGAGTTAGAACTTATGGAGAGCTTGGGTGACCTGTGAAAACAATTGTGTAAGACGGTGATGATGGGTAAGTAAGGCTTGTTGATCTGGGATGAGTAGTCTTGATCCATGGAAAATCCATCCCTGAGTGTTGCAGCTACAGTTTGTTTTGTGGAGTAATTTAAGTTGTTTGGACAACTATTGAGGTGAGGGCAGGGCATTTGGGACAAGGGAGAGAAGATAAGAAGGGTATGGCTGTTGTGCAGCTAACTTACCCTGTGTATCAGCAAAGGTATTACCCTGAAAAATAAGGTCTGATGGTGTCTGGTGTCCTCTACAGTGAATGACTGCTACCTGCTTTGGAAGTTGTGCTGCTTCTAGGAGCTTAAGAATGAGGGTTCGTTGATGATGGTAGTTCCTTGAATGCTGATTAGACTTTTTTCTTGCAGGATGGCAACTTGGAAATGAAGGATTCTAGATATGTATTTTGAATTAGTATAGACATTTGTGATTTTGTCTTTGGCTAGTGTGGGGCCCATTTAAGAACAATAAGTTCTGCCTTTTGTAAAGATGTCCTAGTTGGTAGTAGACTTGCCTTTATTACCCTAGATCGTCTGACCATGGCACATCTGCCTTTTTCTGAGTGTTTGTGTTCATCGAGCTGCCATCTATGAACCATTGTGGTGAGGGTCCTCATCAGAAGTGGGGAGTATGGTGGCCAGGTTGAGGGGACTGTTAGTGGAGACAGTGAGGGAAGGGTCCTGTATGAGCACCAAATGGTGCTATTTTAAGCAGGAAGGAGTTGTTAGGGTGGGAGGTGTCTTGTGTGAACAGAGTTCATTAGGTACTGTGATTGATTATCCAAGAGTGCACTTTTTTGCCTCTTGACTGCTGCTGCAAGGGCCCGGAGGCAGGGGGCCCATCCACATACTGTGTTGTCTAGCTGTTTTGACAGATATGCTACTGCTTGAAATGAAGGTCCCTTTTTGTGTACCAGGACTCATACTGTATTATATTTTTGATAGGCAGTTTATAAAGTAAACGGCTGGGTCGAATTTGAGATAGTAAGAGCTGAGGCCTTTAAGAGGGCCTCTTGTAGCTTGCAAAAGGAAGATTGCATAGGAGCAGTAGGGTTGAGAGGTTGTGACAAGGAGCCTTGGATGCTTTATAAAGAGGTTGAGCCAGGAAAGCAAAATTAGGAATGCAGAGGCAAAAGAAATTAACTAGACCAAGGAAAAACAGGATTTGTTGTTTTTTAATAGGCACTTGAACATCACAGAAGAGGACTTTGCTATCAGCAGTGATCCAGTGAGTAGTGGGAGTAAGTCCTAGACATTTGACATTTGGCGAAACAATTTGAGCTTCAGCAGGAGAAAGCCTATATCCACAACCCGAGAGAAAGTTGAGGAAGGGTAGCTGTATGTTGTATGGCTAGAGCATGGGAGGAGGAACTGAGAAGATTGTCCCTATACTGGAGGAGAGTGCTAGCTTTGAGACTGAGGGTTGCCAGGTCAGTAGCCAGGGCCTAATTAAAGATATGAGGACTGTCTCTGCATCCCTGAGGCAGAACCATTCATGTGAGCTGTAGGGACTGGAGAGTATCTGGACCTGTCCACGTGAAGATGAAGAAGTGCTGACAGTCAGGGCGTAGGGGGACAGTGAAGAAGTCATCTTTGAGGTCCGGGACTGTAAAGTGGGTAGTGGAAGGGATGATGAGAGAGCATGGTCTAGGAGTTTGGCACCACTGAGTGAATTGCATAACCGCGTTATTGATAACTCTGCAATATTGAACTAAATGATAGGAGCTATCGGATTTGAATACAGGAAGAATAGGAGTTTTATGTGCCTGTAAGGTGAATGGGCAGTTTTAAGAAAACCATTGGCTAGAAGACATTGGATTATGGGTTTAAGTCCCTGTTGGTGTTTGGGAGCTACCTGACATTGAGGAATGCAGAGGAAGATGAGGGATCCCTGAAGTGAAATCATATAGAGGTAGGACGGGTGGCACAAGTTGGACTAGAGTGTCCCAAACTATGGGATCAACAAGGATAGGAGGAAGAGGAAGGGATGAACTTGCACAGTCAAAAGACCTTAAAAGCCAAGCCTTAAGACAGCATGGTGGAATGCACTTATAAATCCAGCACTTCCTGAGACAGGAAGATGTCGAGTTCCATCCCAGCCTGGGCTACACAATGAGTTCAAGGCCAGCCTGAACTGTGTAGGGAAATCTCAAAAAGATTATTTGGGGTCATCTTCTTTGCCTAAGCCCACAATCGACTTCCACAGCAACACCTGCATGAGTGTTTTCTTTAATCACTGGGGCTTGTAGCCAATACAAATTGACCATAAAACTGACCATCACAGGTGGTGTAACCAAATGTTGGAGGAACTGATAAGCTTTATGCAGACTGTTTCCATAATCAGAAAATCCAAAATACTGCATACTAAAAAGTAAAATAATGTATTAAAATGTTTGTTTTATATATATTACAATAGTAGTAGTAAGGAAATTTTTTTTCTGTTGTATTTGAAGGAGGTAAACAGTTTTGCTTCTATGTATCTGGAATGTCTTTAAGCATCTCTTAATAGTTGGCTTCTTTGACTCCTGTAATCTTACTATAAAGAAATTCTTGCCCAAAACTTGGAAGTTGTTTTCTTCTTGTCTTGTTACACTCAAGTTTTGCCAATGAGACATAATATACATCTGATTCTCCTTTCTTTTTGTAATAATATTTTAAATTTTGAAGATTTCAGAATTAGGGGCTTCAGACTTTATTAAATGCATTAAGATAGTCCATATTTTGTTTCTGCCTGTGAATTTGTATTTTTATGTGCCTGAGTATATTTATTGTATATTTATTGTACTTATTCTAAATGCATTTCTAAAAATTCTTAACAATTGTAGGAGCAAGTGACTTTTTATAATTTATTATTTATGATTTATTATTTCCATTTTACTGTTCTTAAAATTAATGTGATTCTTGGGTGTTTTATGGTTTTGTTTGCATTTTGAGATGCCCTGTTGTAGTCTTTGTAAAAATATATACATCTCAATTCATAGCTGCCTGCTTTCAGAATTTGTTGAGAATAACATACCTATATTAAGGGCCAAAATTAATTTATGCTATAGATGTTTAAGTTTCATAAGTATTACTGGATACTGGAAAACTTCTTTAGTTTTTAGAGATAAGTATTTTATTTATGTCTTTCATCCATGGTCTAGGAATAGCAGAAAAGTGACAATTTGGTACAGGCAATGAATTATCTCAGCCATTAACTTCAGTTTCCTTCCATGAAATTTTTTGCTGCCCCTATTTACTGCTTCAAAGCATGGGACAGTACTCATATTTAGTATGAGTTTTTCTTGGGTTCTTTATGGAATTACAGTTATTTCCTTTAATCTGATTTCATCTTCCTTTTGTCTTTCAAATTCCTTGTCATTGTATTTTCACTGGGTAGTCTTACCCCTTCTTTGTTTTTTAGCGCTTTCCCAGCATTTAAGAAGCAGGTGTGATCTGTAGCAGTCATGCACTTCGCCATTTCAGTCAAATGGAGAGGTTGTGTCTAATGTACAGAAATGTCTCGCACTTTGTAGTGTGTCACCTTGGACCCGCACTTCTGCTTTTTCTTCTGCTGATTCTTTCTTAGGCAACTGTTAGTACTTGGTGGAAAAACTTAATTTTTTTAAAAAAATCTTGTATTTCTTCATCTATCCTTGGATCTTAGAATTAATAAAATATTTTCTGGATTCTATTAATATAATGTTGATTTAGACTTTAATTTTTATCAGTCAACCTGGAATATATTATCAAGTAAGTGTTGTAGTATAGCTTGTAGAAACTTTTAGAAAGATGTCCCTTATGTCCCTCACAGTTTGTTGTTATATATCCAACAGTATTAGAATGATTTTTTAAGTGACCAAAATAATCAGTTTTATCAGATGTTAAAAGAGTTTTTTAGAAAAAGACTTGAATGGTTTTTTGTTTTAAAAAGCTGGAGTGCTTATTTTTTCCTTGATCCTTTGACTTGAGTCTTAACTATAATAAAGATCTTTTTTTCAGATCAGCATCTCAGACACGTTGAAAAGGATGTTTTGATTCCTAAAATAATGAGAGAAAAGGCCAGAGAGAGGTGTTCTGAACAAGTTCAAGGTAAGATTCAAATATTCCTGTAAAGATTAAGTTCATTTTTAATAATATGATCTGAATTTAATCCTTAGCTTCAGAATTAAGTAGTCTACAAGTTAATATGTATGAATTGCTTCTCACCCTTTCATTGAGATGTAAGTATTTCAGCTTTCAGAACTTCCAGGCAGTAGCAGTATTCAATTCATATACAGTGTAGAAATATTTCCCTAAATTACTAATAAAAAACTATTTCTTTCCCAAATATATACTTTATATAGAGGAAAAACTTGGTATATTCTGGAGATAGACAAGTTACTCTGGTGATTTTTGATAGGGAAAGGACAAATACTAAATCATGTATATACACATACACACACTTAAGATGATTTTCTTTAGTGTCATTGTCTATTACTAAATTGTTAATGAATCCTAGTAAGGCCTACAATAAAGTCTGTGTTTTTTTGGTGCGTGTTTTGTTTTTTTTTCCATTTCTAAATAGGAGATACTTATGTAAAAATGCATGCATTAGTCATCTTCATATGCATGTGTTTTGAAATTATTTTGAATATTAAATGTTCTTATATATTGTAAATCTAGAAACATTTTTTATATAACTTTGTATTGGAAATTAAACAAAGCAGTGATAGGTAAAATGAGGTCACCAAAAACACCTGTAAATCATGGATAAGTAGAAAAGCTGTATTACTGTAGAAATAGATTTTTTAAAGATTCTGTCTTGGTTCTTTTTTTTTGTACTGGGGATGGAAGTCAGGACCTGTGTGTGCCCAGCAGGCACTTATGCCACTCAGCTATTGCCCCAGCTCTCTGCCTTTTTGCACAGCTATCAAAAATAAGTAGTGAAGGGCTGGGGATGTGGCTTGGTGGTAGAGCCTGTGTACACGACTCCTTGCCTTTGATCCCCAGCACCACTGAAACAAAACAAAATTGTAAAAGTTTACCAACATACTCTCTTCCCTACCTGTCCTTCTTCACTTGCCTTGTCTTTATTGTTGAAGGACCACAATAATTTTTAGTGAGGATAATAGGCTGTAGTTCCACTTTAGGCTTCTCTATGGGAAAAATCAGACTGTTTCAACTCTAGTTTCAAGACTGTGTCAGTGTTTGGATGCTAGGAAATTTGTCTCCTTCTCCACCTCTGACCCTTACAGAGATGATCTTTGCAGTCCGTGGATGGAGACAGTACTGTAAGAGTAGATCCTCACGGTGTGTGATGATCTTTTCTGCTTAAGTTACATGACTTATTAGGGCCCATTCCATTTTGAAATCCATGTGTAACTTAGTAGTTTAAAATAAATAATCATTTTGTAGTATTATTCTTGCTTTTTCTATGAATACATTATTTACTCAGAGTACTTTCCTTTATATTCTCTCATCCCCAGCTCCAGGTGTCAGGAGAAATTCACTTGTTGGCACCTAAAGATGGAGTTTAGTGCATATCTAGCTTTGGCCAGTGTTAGTCTCAAAAAGTAATCTACCATCTGCCTTGTACAACTTTAAAAATATATATCCCAATTAAGGTAGGGGAGGATAAAACTTAAAAATGGATAATAAAGTTACTGGGTTGACTTCTCACTACTAAAAAATTTCACTTGCTACTTATACTAGTAAATCATTATACTATAATAAGTTGTATTCATTTTGTTTTATAACACATTATCCTGATACCTAGAATGAAAGCTAACTAACTCAGTTGTATACTTAATTTTTACAGATGTGATTTAAATGAAAGAGCAAAATGGTTGTATGACTTTGGGCTTCAGAATTGGCTTTCCATATTCTTAGATATTGAAACATTGTTTTGAAACAGAAGAATAGATTGTAACTTTAGAATATTTTTTGTGTGGATAATATAGCCCCTATTTGACAGTGGTATATAAAAAAAACTTTTAGTTGTCCAGTTTTTATAAGACTGTGGATTGTTTAGCATATTGACATGGCAAAATTTTTTAAAAAATGCACTTAATTTTCTGAAGACTAAAAGCATCTTAAAATTTGAGTTTTGTTTGGATTATTTTAATACATTTGTCCTTTTGAAAGTACTCTGTAATATAATTGATTTTTGAATATTTCAATTTCTTGTAGATAATCATATTGATTTTTTAGGCCATATGGTGTCAGTGTTTTAGAATGTAAAATTGATCATTTTATAAAAGAATAATAAATCCTTAATATTCTGCCCATTAAATCATGTGGATTAGGAAAGAGTACACATAACTGCTGAGGGGAAAAAATTAGTATTTTAGTGATACAATAAGGTATAATTTAGAATCAGGACCTTTGCATTGTAGTTTACTTACTGTTTATCTATCTTTGATTTATTAAATAATTCAAGGATTTTACATAAAGGCATTATACATGTTAATCATATGGTTTTTAGATAAAGATATAGGAATTTAATAAGTGATCTGACTTTCTGCTAAATGCTGAAACACTATGTAGGAAAGCTTTTCTTTTCTTTTTTTTTCATGTCATTTCACCTCAGCTGATCATAAGAATTGGGTCAGTCTGCCAGCAACGTAGGTTTGTAAAGGGAATGGAACAGCTTTTCCAGGGATAAAGAAAAATGAAATCACTTCAAATGAAAGAAAGATGTCTCATTATAGTCACCAACAGCAGTTATTGACAGCTACAGTTCCTATTAACAAGGAGCATTTAACTAAGAATTTGGCTGTTGGATCTTTGGACTTGATCTAATTTGCTAGCATTAATTAGTTTCTTTTGAGGACAGACACTTGGTGCTCACAGCTATAGATTTGGAGGGCTAATTAGGATAGAAAATTGAACAGAATGGGGTAAGGCATTAACCTTCAACCATTACCAGCTGGGACACTGATAAAGACCACAGAGTCCAAATGCTCCCTATTGATGTGAAGAGTACCCTAATGAATATCAATTTCATCCAGGTTGCTATATTTTTACTAGTTCTCTCTTAATTGTAAAATTTTAACCAGCTTTCATGATACCTTAATTATCTGTGTGCTATTGGTTTTTACACTGTTTAGTCTGAGTTGTACACCTTACCTAATGGTTAAGCACAATTAAAATTTGTCTAAACTAGCAGATAACACTCAGGATGTTTCATTGTTATGTTACTTATAAAACCTAATATGTTATTGTAATTCTTTGTAAATTTGTGTACAGTAGTGGTAACTGAGCCACTTCAATATAATGGAAACTGTTTTGGGATAATACAAAAGTCTCTGCTTTGGGCATCAAGCAGTGTTTGTATTATTGAACTGGCATGAATTTGAGAATCTTTGTCTTTATAAAGTGTTTTTAAAATGTAAGAGACAAAAGTTTTTTTCTTTTTAAAGAGAAAACTAATGCTTTTGTTTTGAAACTTTGAGGTGATTAGTAAAGGTGGTTTGGTGTAGAACTGAAACAGCATAGAGAATCTTGATTTAACTGTTGTGGAAATTTTGACAAGATTATAAACTGTTGATATCAAAAGAAAAGTTGTTGAATGAAATCAAACTTTGTAGTAGCTCTCTTTTGCCTGTGATGTTACTGGCAGTGAACAGAGCCACTAGAATACAACTGAAATATGTGGAGAGACCTCAACATACTAAGCACATTGAGGATGACTGGAACTGACAGAAAACTCCTGAATCGTCAGATTGAACTCCCTTAAACTGTACTTTAATCACCTCCCAAAAGCTGCAGCAGAGAATCCCTTCTGCTAACTGTGATGATAGAGTCATGTTTTTCTCTTGGATCTGGAAGAGATATACCGCATTGTGTTTTAAGGAGATGATTTGGCAGATTCTAGAGATTGCTTTCAACTTTGTGCTTCTTTTAAAGCTGTTTTGAGGCACCAATTTTATGATTTATATTTTCTTCATTAGCAATATTTTTAAATACTCTTGTCATATTTGTTGATAAATTATACATTTGATACTAAGATTTTTTTCCTGTGGAGATGAAGAGGAAGAGTCACTGCATTGCTGTTTGGTGAAAATTCCATATTTCTTTGCTTTTTTGAAGTACATAATCAACATTTAAATAAAGTCTCTGTGCTACATAATGATGGCTGCTTTTAAAATTGCAAGCAGCTTTCTTTTCCCCATGACAGATCCAAATCAAAAAATACTTTTTCTTCAGGCATGGGTTGGAGCTTTCTTTAACTTATATTCTTCTAGTGATGGACTCATTTCATCCCTTGAGCTCCCTTTTTATCATACTAGTTCTTTTGTGTCTTTATTGCAGTCTTTGTCATTTGGCTAATAAGGGGGATATAGTTCTAAAGGAACTATGTTACATAAAGTACGAAGACGCATGGATAGCTTTTGTCTTTGAAATGCCGCAGAACAGTGGGCAAATAATGCGAAAGCTGGACAAAGTGCTCACATTACTGAGGTGTGTTACTTTTTGCTCAATTCCAAAGATGTATTAATAGACAAAAAAAGAAAATCAAATTAAGAACACTTATGAAATGTTCTGGGAAGTTTACATATAGAGAACATTTGTAGCCTACAGACTATGTCTAGTTAAAGTAATCAGTCTCCACAACTTTGTTTCTTGAACTTGTCGAAACCTTTTTGTCATTCAAAGTGCACTACTTCTATTACATATTTTTGTCATTTAAGTGGTTCACCATTATTAACTGCTAATGAAGCGGAAATGCAAAACATCTTCAGGTTTGGATACATTAAGAAGATGATGCATAAAATCACTTGCAAAAATGAATGCCTCCTGTGTTTAAGAGTATATTGTGTACTCTAAGACATACAAATGGATCTATTGTCCAGCAGTGATTCATTAGGAAGACTCAAAATTTAGCATAAATGGTAATCATGAATAAGATTTATTACAGTTAAAAGATAAAAAGTAAAATGAAAAAGGAAGAGGCATATAGTACAAAGTTCAAAAGAAACTGAGCACAAGTGTCCAGGAGTCCCATCACAGTATTATCTTTTAGGATATGCTAATTTCTCCAGGATTAAATTGAGACAGTAGGACTGGGGAGATAGCTCAATCGAATAAGCACCTGCCTGACAAGCACAGGATCTTGAGTTCTATCCCCAGTACCACACACACACACACACACACACACACACACCAAAAAAAATAAATAAATAAAATAAAAAAAATAAAAAATAAAAAAATAAATAAATTGAGACAATGCATGTAAAATGTTATCAGCCAAAGAATATTATTAGATACTTGATTTCTAGACGTATTATTGGCAGTTGGTTATATGAGAGTGCTCTGCCTAACAAAATTCACTGAAGAAAAATTGGGTTCAGCATAAGCCATATTGGTTGCACAGGCATTTGGGCTCAGTGAGCCATACTTATCTATTAGACAATGGTAGGACTGTTTCTCAAATCTAAGTTCTCAGAAGTCAGCTGATAAGCAGGCCCTTAAAAGGATCACACTATCTTGCCTGCCATGTTAACTCTTTTCTGCACATGGATATAATAAAAGTTAATTAGCAATATTTTTGTGTGCCTATGAGGTCTGATCTTATGACATTGGAACCATAAGTGATAGATCTGCATCAGTTAGTTTTAAAATCAACTAGATAGACAATATGATGGTCATTACTCTTTGATCTAGTGGATTCTTAAGTTTAACTCATAACTCTGTTATTGGACGTGTTTATTGTGGTTGTGTTGTTTTATAAGAGGACAATTTTGCAATAAATATATTACTAAAATATAAATGCCCTTGAGAGAATGAATTGCATGTTCTGAAAGGAAAATAGTTGGTTGAGGGACACGGGGCAGGCACCCTGGTGGGGCTGTACTTTTAAGTAGGTGGTATGATTTCACCAACATAGTGATATTTGGACCAAATTCTTGAAGGAGTTGAAAGAGTTAAATATGCAGATCTCTTGAGAAGAGTGATCTGAGCAGGAAAGACCTGAAGGCACCTGGTATTTGTGGAGTATTCTTGGGATACCAGTAAGATCACAGCGGTAAGCTGGAATGAACGAGGGAGCGACTGAAGAAGGAGAAGTTGAGTAGTGTGATCATAGGCCAGATTAAGATTTCATAGGTATGGAGGACTCCTGGGTAATAAAGAAGTGCAAAGACAAAGATGACTAAGCAGTGGGGTGAGACAGAGTCTGATTTATGGTTTAATAGTGCTCACTGGTGTGTTAAGGATGGAGAAAAGAGGGAAGGACAGAATCAGGGACTCCAGTAGGTAGTTACTGAGATAATCCAAGTGGTGGATGGTGATAGATACATGGTAGCAGTGGAGGTGATGGGAATGTACAGATCAAGGATATGTGTTGATTGTGGAGCCAACTTGTTTGCTTTTAAACAAGTAAAAGGATAGACTTATTAACAGAGGTGAGCAAGACTACATGTGGAGAAATTTCATCTTATTTTTTTCATTGGTCAGTAGAGCCAGAGTTCAGTTTTGGGCATTTACATTTGAGATGTCTATTAAACGTTTAAGTTTGAAAACATCTTATTAGCCTGTAATAACAACTGATGTATGGTGATTGATAGAGTACAGAATATCTACTATAAAAGATACAGCCTTGGGCTGGGGAGATGGCTCAGTCGAGTAAGTGCTTGCCTGCTAAGTGCAACAGCCTGAGTTCAATCTGTGGTTCCGCCAAAAAAAAAAAAAAAAAAAAGATACAGCCTCATACCTCCATCAGAATAGATTACCCTTTCAGAATTACATGATTTGCTAATATGGCAGAGCCATTATTAGAATTCAGATATCTTTTATATTATAATTTTATTTTATTTTGAAAAGTAAAAACAAATCAAGAACAAAGATCAGAAATGAAGACAAACAGGGAAACATACAATGTCACAGATTTTCAAAACAAGAGTAGCTGATTAGCATTGGTTGATATATTATCTATTTATATCTTCAAATCTGTTGCTCAGATTAATAGATACAGTTATGTAAGATTGGACATGAATTCAGTTCTTAGTTCCCAGCATAATGCTTTCTTTCTTTTTTTTAAATTTTTATTTATTTATTTTTTTTTAGGGAGTGAGTGCTAGAATGGAACTAATGAGAAATTAATGTGTCCTAGTTGGGCATGGCCTGTGCCCCAGCATTACGGAAGGCTGAGGCAGAAAGAGCTGAAGTTCTAGTCCAGTTTAGGCATCTTAGTGACTTAGCAAGACCTTTCCCCAAATAAAATAATATAAAATTTAAAAAGGGCTGATGAGGAAGGGGGAGAGATAGATTGACTGAAGTAGCTTTGTGTGTCATGACTAGTGAATTTGGCAAGTAATGTTATGCTTTTCCTGGTACTTGTTTTTTCTACCTTTGTGCTGGTTCACTTTTAGCTCCTGGTTTGTGTATGCTATGTGTTAATTTTTACTAGACTTTAGCACTAACAAAAGTTATTTTGTTCCTATTGCTTAAGTAACTTAAATTTTTGTTGCATTATTTCTTGACATTCTTCAAGGATGTTAGCATATATAAACTATAAACTATTAACTGATTAAAAGTACATTCTTCTAAAGCACCTAAAATCAGTATATTAAAAAATATGTACTCTCATGCTCATTACAGCACTAGCTATAATAATAAACAGAAGCAATCTATATTTAATAAATGATGAGATAATAAAGAATGTGGTCTGTAGGTATACAGAATGGAAAACGATTGAGACACAGAAAGAAATCCTGTTATTTTTGAGCAATGTGGATGGCACTGGAGGTCATTATTCTTAGGAGAAATAAGCCAGGTACTAAAAGACAAGTATTGTATAAATTCATTCATATGCAGCATCTAACAAAGTTGGTTTTGTAGAGTGGAATAATTGTTACCAGGGTTTGGGGAAGGGAGGTGGGGGGGGAAGATGAAGGGTGATTGATCATGTTAGATGAGAAGACAGTAATGTTGCATGCTAGAGTTACTATAGACTCATGTACTATCCATTTGGATTTTGAAAGTATTTACTCTAAAGGAATAACATTTATGAAGAGATGTTTAACACGATTTAAACATTACACAATGTAGGAAAAACAAAAACCAGTGGAATTCAGATTTAGGTACCTCAGGCTTGATGGAGAGTATGGGCTACTGCCTGGACTGCACGGTGTGCCTGGTGATCCGAGTACGTGTAGGGAAGGTGGGAAATCCTGTTGGACTTCAGATTCAGGCCTGAGGGCACAGAGGCGATGGTGGCCATCCTACTTGCAGATATGCTGGAGCATGACTCCTGGCTCGATTAAAATGTCAGTTCTGTCTGTAGAGCCAACTGTGATATGTTCTGTTTTTCACTTTTACCGGTGTCCTTATGCTTGTATTATTCCTTATCTTCTCTACAGAAATTGATGTCAAATTTTAAGTCAAACATCACAAGACTCCAAAATGAAAGAAAACACTTCTTTTGCCTGATCATGGGTAAATAGTTAAGCAGTAATGTGTGGTAGTCTTCCCTTATTCATGATTTTGCTTTCTGAGGTTTCAGTTATCAGCAGTAGGCCATTGTCCAAAAATATTAAATGGAAATTTCCATTCTGAATAACAAACAGTTCACTTCTAAATTGCATACTTGGGGCTGGGGATGTAGCTCGGCGGTCTAAGCACTTGCCTAGCAAGTACAAGGACCGGGATTCGATCCCCAGTACTGCATGCTGTGCCAGCTGCAGAACCCTGGGCATGTTGTGCAGGCCACGAAACCAGACATGGTGGGCATGCCTGTAATGCCAGTGCTGAGGAGGCTGAGACAGGAAGATCATTATGAGTCTGATCTGTGTAGTGAGACCCTGTACCAAATAAATAAAAGATTAAAAAAAATTAAAACTTATACACTTGTCTGAATAGCACCATGAAATGTCATGCTGTTCTGCTTCATCTGCCCCAGGATGTGCATCGCCCTTTGCCTGGTGTATCCTATGTATGCTGTGCACCCATTTTTCAGTAGCTGTCTTAGTTACCACATGGGCTGTTGTGATTTTGAAACATATGTATTCAGATAACATTTATTTTTTTATGTATTTGGTACAGGGTCTCACTGTGTATTTGGTACTTGTAGTGATCCTCCTGTTTTCAGCCTCCCCAGTGCTGGGATTACAGGCATGCACCATCATGCTCGGACTCTCAGTGCGCCCTAGGGTGGGGCTACCATGGCAGCTGGTGCCTGGGATGGAACTCTGGTCCCTGCGCTTGCCTAAGCAGGCCCTTAATCCACTGAACTATCTCACCAGCTCTCAGGTAACATTTCTTATACCAGGTAAAGGCAGAAAAGCCCAAGCGTCATGGTGTCAAGGAGGCACCAGGGTATAAAGCACGGAAGGATAAATGAACAATGTAGGACATACTTGAGAAAACATTGCATTTATAGGTTTTGATCCTGCCTGCATCAGGCATCTAGGAGTCTTGAAATTTAGCCTCTGGGATAAGGGATGGGGGAATTACTGTTTGTTTTTTTTAAATTTAAAATGACTTCTATTTACATAATCTGAAAGTTTACATGGCTGTGCTGGTTGTAGCCCCTCTTAGTCAGCACTAGAAGCTTTAATCTACATTCTAACACTTGTCTGTATCCTTATTTTTTAATTCTCTTAAAATCATTTATTTATTTGGTACAAGGTCTTGCTATACAGCTTGGATTCATAGTGATCCTTCCTGTCTCAACCTCTCCAGCCTTGAGATTATAGATGTGCGCTTTCACGTCCGATTTTGGGGTGGGCACAGTGTACCCAGGGTTCTGGGCAAGCATGGCATGTGGTACAGAGGATTGAACCCTGGTCCTTGTGCTTGCCAGGCGTGCGCTTAGACTGCTGAGCCATCTTCCCAGCCCTCGTAAGTGAATAAATTTACATCAAACTTCTTCCTTTTGTTTTTTAATTTTGGTTTTAATGACAACTAAATTAAAAATGTAGAACAAATTTAATTCTGAGCCTGTCTTGTTAGATACCTTTCCTTATCTCAACAATCTCTACTAGCAAAACTTAAAGTTTGATAACTTGCCTAAACTCCATTAGTAGGCTATATCTTTCTACACAATTGCGAGATCATCATGCCCAAGTTAGGCTTTCTCTTTGCTTTTTCCATGTAATTCACTTATTTTGTTGTTATTATCACTTATCACTTATACAAATTCGTGGTAATCATCATGACCTTTCTGTCCATGGATAGATCATGCAGTGGTGATATACATTCATCATCTATTCCTCTCTTAATTCCTAGCCCTGCTTCCCCAGCACCCTTCCCAAGTTCCTAGAAACCTGGCTTCTGCTTTAAGTCCTCTCTGAGTCCTCATTATTTTTATTAGATTTTGTTCTGTTTTGTCTTATTTGCACATATAGGACAGAATATGGAATATTTGAGTTTCTGTATCTGGCTTATGTCACTTACGATATCTTCTCTGTTTTCTTGCAAATAAAAGAATTTTATTCTTTGTTGCTGACTAGTGCTCCACTATGTATCTGTGTTGTACTTTCTTTACTCATCTGCGGTCAGGCATAAAGGCTGACTTCCTATCTTAGCTATTAGGAATAATATATTATCAAATTCACGTAATTTTTACCCATATATAAAACATTTTAAAAACTAATCTGATTGGAAGTTAGTGATTGGAGTTGGTTGGAAGCAAAAGAAATGCCTTCATCACTACATACACACAAACACATGCAAATGTGGCTGAAGGCAGGTGTGGCAGAATGCACCTGTAATTCTAGCATTCAAGAGGCTGAGGCCAAAGGTTTACAAGTGTGACATCACACCAGGCTATATAGTACGTTTGAGGCTGGCCTGCATTACAGAGTGAGACCTTGTCTCAAAAACCAGAAAGGATCTTAAACCTAAGTCTTCTTATGTAGCAAGCATTTCCCTTTAGCATTGAATTGTCATATCTTCTGAGGAATGGAGAGTATAAGAAAGACATCTCAGTCATTGGATAACTGGGGCTTATCCTCATGCCAAGACTTCTTTACATTCTGTGGTAGATTGCCAACTGGTGGTCTACTTGCTACACTCCACTGAACTGAACTGACATAGTGCTGGGTGTAGGAGGCCCGCCTGAGGGTTGTTGCCAGCAACATAAGAAGCAGAACTAGAGAAGCTGTTGGATGCTGGTAGAAGTTGCTGGAAAGCTGTTAGAGAGCTGCTTGTTTTCTTAGGCTATTCTGCTGGAAGACCTTGTCATACTGGCTCTCCTGATAAACTTGGCTATTCTCATCAGAGAAGGAGCACAGGACCTCCTTGTCCCTGAGAATGGCTATGGTTCATTTTGTGGGGAGTGCTGGTTCTCATTTTAAGCAACAATTTCTGAATCCTGAGGGGAAGATAGTACACTGGTCAGTCTCCTGGAAAAGCTTGTCATGTTGGCTTTCCTGATGGCAACCCAGCTTTTCTCATATTTGGAGGAGCTTGGAACCTCACTGTTCCTGAGGATGGCTGTGGTACTTTATGGGGGAGCTCTGGTTCTTAACTTGAATGTTGTTTCCTGTCTTTAGTTCAAATCCCTCAGCCTTCAAGCACAGATTTTTCATCCTGTGGCATAGACTTTCTAGATTCCACCACTGATCTTTGGGCCTTTCCAGCACAGATCCATGAAGTGAGCTGCTTGAGACTGGTGTGGGCTCTGGGTCTCCAGTTGGACATGTAGGAGACATTGTTATGGGCTCTTGGTTTTCAGCTGGACTCAGGCAGGATATTAAGTTCCAGGCCTTCAGCAGGATTTGTTGGTCTTTTAGTATGTGGACAGATTTCCTATACCCTGTGTGTGATTCTTTGAATGATCCATTATAAAACAATTGATAAAATCTGTTCTGTATTGTATTGTTCCCCTTGCAAAAATCCCAAACTACAACACATTCTTTACAAAAATAATTTTTCTTATCACTTAGCATTTGCTTATATGTCTTATTGCTTGACTGTCTAAATTCCATATGTTCAGTACCATTTCCCTGGTTCAGTCCGGTAATCACACCTCACAGTGCATCACTGCCAAAAAACTAGGTCTTACAGAAAATTAGTGATAGTAGAATCTTTAAATATCTCATTTTCTAAATTTCCTTTATGTAAAGGTAGGTAAATAACTAGCTTTAGTTAAAATCGTAGGTTAATATCCAATACTTAATTAGAATCCAGTTCTCTATAGTAAAATATTGTCTCATTTGTCTTTTTATGCTATTAATTTATTTTACTTTTTATTAGCACATGTTTGTAGTACACGTTGTTAGTCTTTCTAAGCCTAGTGGATTTTTGAACTCTTAGCATTGTGATTTTATTTGCATTCTAACTGACTTTCAAGGTCAACAGTAGCTCTTTCCTGTACTGGAGAACTGTACTTTAAAAAATTCTTTTAAAAAATGAGGAAAAAAGGAAAACATGGAAACAAAGCTTTTATATATAGGAAGGAGAGGAGGGAATGCAAGAAGGGCAGGGAATGGGGAAAAAACCAGGTTATACATGTATAGGTACAAGTTCTCTATGATGAATGTGATTGTTATATATATGCATAACACGTACCAATAAGAGCATATTGAAAAAAATCAATAGGAGTAGTTTTATTCAAATTCAGTACAAATTAATACAGTCACAACTCTTGCTTACTTTTCATTGACTGGCATAAACTGACCTAGACTATCTTAAAACACAGGTCAAGGCTGTATTTGAGATTTTGAAATATACTTTAAAAGGAGATAAGACATTTGCTGCAGCATAATCTGTGTCAGTACAGGTTACAAAGATAAAGTTTATCCTATTCATTGTTTGACCTAGCACCCATTGACATAATGTTATGCCTAACACATAAAGTTTAAACTTTTGAAAATCAGAATATCTGATATTATTGATTTGAATAATCATACAGTTTGATGTTTTAATTTGAAAAATCTGACCAGTCTATTCAGTGTCTTAGAGATTAAGTCATCATGAAATTTTTTCCAGTATTATATTTTTGCCTTTCATGTTTTTCTTTTGGTCATGTGTATTCGGATGATAAGATTTAAATTGTTGTGTTCTTACTATAGAACTTACACTGTTGGACTACATTTGATCTTTTATGTATACTACGTCTTCAACCTCATTGTACACGAGAATTATCTAGAGAGTAAAACAAGGACAGTAGATAGAGGCCTCTATCCCCTTAAACAGATAGTTAATTCTTTTCAAAGCTCCCAAGGAGATTTTGTATGGGGTGTCAGATTGAGAAACAACTGATTAGCCAAAGGAAAAGTTTCTCCTTAAAGCTCCATAGTGCAAGAGGCCATATGAATTTTACTCATTTTGTATCCCCTCCCCCAGACTTACTGTGGTTGAACCTAAGGCCTTCTTACTAAACTGGATTTTCAGTCCTTTTTTATTTTGAGACATGGCTCAGGAAATTGCCTCACTTGGGCTTAAATTTGTGATCTTCCTAAGTGGTCCACAGTGCTGGGATTAGGGACATACACCACCACACCTGGGCCCACTTGTGTATCTGAAAATTACATGATTCACTACCTGGAGCACACTTTTTTTTCCTTTTATCTTTCTTTCTTTCTTTTTTTTTTTTTATGAATTTTAGGGCAGGGTCTACAGGGTGTACAGGGTCTCAATACTTAGATCGACTCAGTGATTCTCCTGTTTTCAGCCTCCCAAGTGCTGGAATTACAGGCATGCACCTCCCTGCCCAGTCTCAATCCCCACCTTAGCACGCCCTGGGGGCAGGGCCAGCACTGATCAAACCTCGCCCTGTGCTCAGCCAGACAAGGTGCTTTAGTCTGCCAAGCTATATGGCTGGCCCTGGAGCACACTTTTCTGTATGAACTTGTAAGTTTTGGTTATTTTTTGTTGCACATGTGTGTGACTGTGTGTATTTACTACTTCTTAACCTTGACTTTCTTTATGTCCATCATGGAGATTGAGTCCCAAATTATCTAGATCTGTCTTCAGGTTTCTCCAGTGGGTAAAGAATTCTTTTTTTTTTTTTTTTGTGGAACCAGGGATTGAACTCAGGCCCTTGCGCTTGCCAGGGAAGCGCTTATTCTACTGAGCTATCTCCCTGGCCCCGGGTAAAGAATTGTTAGCAAACTATTAGAAAATGATGAACCAAGCTATAGTTTTGAAACCTTAAATTTTGACTCTCATTTTGTCTTATCAGTAAAGATATGGGGGCAGGGGAGATAGCTCAGCTGTCTAAGTGCCTGCCGGGCAAGCACACTGGGGTTTGATCCCTGGTACTATGCCCCTTGCCAGCTGCTGAAACCTGGCGTGGTGGTACATGCCTATAATCTAGCACTGGGGAGGCTAAAACAGGAGGATCACTATGAGTCCAAGCTGTGTAGCAACATCCTGTACCAAATACATAAATAAAAAAGGTTTTAGTAAATAACTAAAGGTATGGGTTATTCCTTTACTAATCTCATGGTGTACAAACATTACTCTTCAGCAACTTCTCCATGTATCAGTTCATTCTTTGTCAGGTTTCATGTGTAGATTGTAGTCCAAATGTACAGAGATTGATTTTCGATTCTTGATTACATAGGATTTAGTGAAGAAACATTGTGACCCAGTGAAAGCTTTTAATCAGCATGTGCCTGTATTCTTTTACCGAGATGATAGTTCTTTTGTGAGCGTGGTAGATGAAGAGTTACTGGTGAGTCTTCACCCCCACCCCCAAGAAGGATTTGTGTGGTAACACACATATATGCCAAGATGTCAAGTTATTATATTTTTGTATATTGTCCAGGTAAATTCCAAGCTCATTTTGTTTTACTGTCCTGTTGTGCATACATTTTTAGACTTGTATATACCCAATTTCACTTAATAGGCTCAATCTGAAATAATAGTTTTGCTAACTAGAATTCTGTCACATTGAGAAATAAGTTTTGTTGCTTTGTCAATATTTTATGTTTAGCTATTTGAATACCAACAGTGCTGCCTGGTAAAGTAGCTGAAATGGATGCAGGGCAATTCTTAATATGTTGACTTTGAAGGAACCCTTGTTTGTTTTCCTGAAATAGATTCTATTCAGTAGTTTATATAGGGTTAACTGTTACTGAAATTGGATTCCTTTTTTCCTACAATTTTAACATGTTTAATGAATGTAAAGTTATGCAAAACATTATATTAAATAGACTTGTTGAGTATGTCTTTCCTGTTCCTGGATTCCTGCTGAGTGTTAGCATTCAGATATTTATTCATATTATGTAATATTCAGAAGTATGCTTATATGTTCCATGCCAGTTCTTCATCTTTGAATTGGCACTGTTAAAGAATGCTTGTTAAAATAAATTTTTCAGTAGTTGAGGGAATATATCAGTTTATTCTTTTCGTTTCCTTTTTTTCTAAAGAAAGTGATCCAGAGTATAAGGAAGTAGGTCATGGTATCCATAAATGGTGAAGAAGTCTATTATAAAGCAAATCTTTAATCTCAGTTGCCCTCTAGGGGTTCAATTTCAACACAACAGCACAATGTAGTTAGATCTTTTGGAGGAAGATAGACCTGCTGAGCAAAGGAGCTCTAATTTTCATTTTTTAAAAAGTATGCCCAGCTAATAAATAACTCTGGAGTAATTATTGGAAGTGAGAACATACACAAATTTTTTAACCTGTAAGTTTATTAATATTCTTGCATTTTTTAAAGTTTATTTTTAAGGTGAAAGAGTACCTGAGCCAGAGTAATCTAGCCATCAACACATTTTTTGAGAATTATTTGCTCACCACATGATTCCTATCTAATACTCTTGTCATTTCAGTATCACCTATACAACACTCCTAGATTAGTTACCTGCCCTATACTGCCCAAACTGAACAGCAGACCCCATTGAGATGGTTTCTTCACAAGTGTTATGTTCCTAAGATGTGATCACCTTGAAATGGTTTTCATTTTGTTTCAGCAATTATGACTGGCTTATTTTGTCTCAGTAGGTGAGAATGTATCTTCCAGTTTGATACAGATTACTTTGCATTGATTGAGGTCAAGTTAACTCACGTTGCAGTCACGGTCTGGTGTGAAATTCTCTGCTTTGTAATTGCATCATTAGAATCTTACTGTTTTGATAAGAGGGTGCAATCACTTTTTCCATTACTAAAAATGTTACCTAACCTGACTTGCTTAAATGATAACTACGGACTTTATCTTGTGTGCAGACATTTAAATTTTTTAACAAATAAGCACATATCAGAGATTAAACTTTACATGGTTACTATTTTTCTTTTTTAGTGTGTTTTGTACAGGGTCTGTAGGGTCTCACTACACAGATCAGACTCAGTGATCCTCTTGTTTTCAGCCTTCCAGGTGCTGGGATTACAGGTACATACCACCATGCCCAGTCTCATTTGCCTTCTCAGGGCACCCCTGTCCCTGAATCTGCCTAAGCAGGCGCTCTAATCCACTGACCTATCTGGCTGGCCCAGTTACTAATATGATTTTAAGAAATATGTATACAAATTAATACATGTTTTTTTATTCCCTTTGAAGGATCCTATAAAACTTTACTTCTCTTAATATACAGGTGTTCTTTTTAGTTATATTGAGCGTTTATAAATTTTTTCTTTATAATTATGGGAAGGACCTCTTATTAATGGTTACTGTCTTTATTTTTATCATTAATTTATAATTTTTAAATTTGTGGTTTCGTTATTTTTCTGTGTGAAACTCTCCATTAGATTTTTATACATATTAAATTTGCTATGATATAGATGTGTATTCTTCAATATGGTAACCAGTAGTCACACTGACTATTTAAATTTAAACCAGATTTAAAATTCAGTTTCCTGGAAGTACTAGCCATAATTCATATGCTGAATACTTGGATGTACATGGTCGCTACCTTGTTGGACAACAGACATCAGTTCATTTCCATCATTGCAAGAAATTCTATTGGATACTTGTGCTACAGATATATTAACAGTCTTCAGCATGTTTTTAAAATGATCTTTTTTTATGTAGTTAGTACAGGGTCTAAAGGGTCTCGCCACACAGATAGGACTTGTAGTGATCTTCCTGTTTACGGCCTCCCAAGGGCTGGGATTACAGTTGTGCACCACCACGCCCAGTCTCAGTTGCCCTTTCAGGGCACCCCGGGGGTGGGGCTGGAAGAGCAGGCTTAGGGATCAAACCTCTGGCCCCTGCATCTGCCTAAGCAAGTGGCTTAATCCACTGAGCTATCTGGTTGGCCTTTACAATGATCTTAATAGTAGTAGTCCTCTAAGTCAAATGAGTTGATTCATGAAAAGTTTATGTGACTTGATATTCTCCTTTAAAAAGGATTTTTGGAAATAATTAAAGGTGATCACATTTGAAGTGGTTTTACTTTTATTTATCTTGAAGTTTAAAATATTTGATTATAAGTCAAGCAATACCAAATATTATAATAGGAATCCTATGTTGTTGAAATATTTAAATACTTTTACTTTATCTCCATCTTGTGGTAGAAACATATGGAAATCCTATATTTAATAATATAATTAAAGCTTATTTATTTTTGTATTGACTTGTTCCTTCTGTTTCTCATTACTGTAAACTTAGCATTAAGTGTTTATTTGGGAAGTCTGGGGTCTTACTCAATGAGACAATTAAAAATAATTTTAAGTTTTTATATTTACTACTACAGTAAAATAAAATTTTAAATGGAGGTTGCCATATCCTGAATGTATTTGATTATTAAAACAAGAAATGTAAAGGTTTTATTCATGATTAAGCAGAAAAATGAAAAAGCTTTAAGCTGTCTGCTTGAAAATGTGACTTTATCTTGTTGAATGGGATTACAGTGTGTGTGTGTGTGTGTGTGTGTGTGTGTGTGTGTGTGTGTGTATGAAGAGCTTGTAAGTTAAATTGTTTCTGATGGATTATAATATCTTTCTAATAGTTTTCATTTTTATAGTTTCTAGTTTTTAAATGGTTCATTCACAGTTATTTTGTGGAAAAATCAAGAGATTATTTTTTGAAAGTAAAAGAAAGCATGAATGTTTCAACTGTTTATAAACTGTAGCAGTCTATATATGTACATAACCTTGCTTCTTCTAAAAGTACCATGGCCAGGGATATAGCTCAGCAGTTACATTGCCTGCCTGGCGAGTGCAAGCTACTGAGTGTGATTCCTGACATCAAAAAATAAAAATAAAAGTGAATAGTAAAAATATGATGTGAAATATTTAGTTGGGAATACTGTATATTTTACATCAGATTTATTTGTAGCACTTTTGTTTTCCTTTAAGTTTTTCTTTCTTGGCCAGCTCAGCCCACCCTGAGGGCTTGGCTGGCATGGCATGTGGTGCCGGGGATTGGACCGTGGTCCCCTGTGCTGCCTAAGCTTGCCTAAGCAGGTGCTTTAGACCACTGAGCTATCTCACCAGCCCTTTAACTTTTTGATAAATATTTTTCAACTAATTATGTTTAACCTATTGCACTTTAAAATTTTTTGTATAAAAGTCTGAATCCTCTTAAGAATTTTGAAAGAATATTTTATTTTTTGGTACTGCGATCAAACTCAGGACCTTGGGCTAACTGGGCGAGCACTTATGTAGTTGAGCTAAATCTCTGGCCTTTAATTCTTGCTGAAACATATTGTGTACTTTTGTTTTGTTAGTTCAAATTTGTAGGATTTGGGAGGATTAGAAATTTTTTCTTTTAAAAATTTCTCTCTCTCTCTCTCTCTCTCTCTCGGAATTTTCTCCTTTATTTATTTAATTTATTTTTTAACCAGTCAAACTTGAAACATTTGATCAAGGATGAATGCTTAGTGTTATTTGCTGCGTAAGTAATTACTTGAAAATTTAGTGGCTTAAAATAGCATGCATTTATTAATCAAGTTGTTGTTGGTTAGGATTCTAAGAACAGCTTAGGTAGGTTATTTCAGTCTCTTATGAGGCTCAATTAACACATTGGTTCTAGGGCTGCAGTCTCATATGAAGCCTTCACTGCAGAGCATTTGGTCCTAAGCTCACTTAGTGGTTGTTGGCAGCACTCATTCCTGCCAGGTATGTTCGTCGGGCAAGCTCAGTTCTTTGCTACAGAATTGTTCTCATATAATCATTGTTTCCATCACTGCCTGCAAGCCAAAAAGATAGAGCGAGCCTCCGCTAACAAGATGAGTTGCAGTACTCTGTATCCTGACTGTGGAAATGAAGTCCCATTCACTGCCATTTTCTTTGGTTAGAAGTAAGCCACCGGCTGTTGCCTACTATTCAAGGAAGGGCTTTTTACAAGGGCTTCAATACCAGGCAGCTGGGATTTTGCAGGCTGGCTTAGAGGCTGTCTCCCATACTTTAGTCATAGCACACACCTTGGTTTTATATTCCCATTAACCTTTGTTTAAAAATTTACTCATGTTTTCCTGATGCAGTTGTACTAAATCTCTCTTTTGAATTTTCACTGTGTATGTACTGTTCCTTTTCTAGTTATAGTATATTTATCAGGCTGTTATGGATTTATTTATGTCTTCAGCATATTTTCATTATCTGTTTTTACATTTCACTGTTTTACCAGCTATTCCGTACAGTCTGATTTCCTTGCATTTTTGTTTCTATTAAGTTCTTACATAGTGTGACATTTGAGATGCATCTTCTTTTCCTTAGGCGTGTTTGCCGAGTTGCCCTGCTGTTGCTTTGAAAAATTGTGGGTGAATGCTCTTTAACACTTCTGCCACCTTTTCCTGATGTTTGTCTTCCCCTGTGGGCTATCTTGTGAGGGCTATGGTGTTCTTGTGCTTTCCTGAAGTCTGGAGTGAGAGGGAAAAGAAGTATACTAGCAAGTGCAGTATTTTTGTTAAATGGCCTTTAGGAATGTTTTCTCTTTTCCTGTGGGGTTACCTTTGGGTTATGCTTTCTATTCCAAGTGGATTGCTGAAAATGGCATAGCCTGATGGTGTTTCTAACCTTTTCTGAATTCTTTTGAGGTTGAGTAGAGGCTCTTGTATTAAGTGACTTTCTTTTTTTTTTTTTTTTTTTTTTTTTTCTCTAGGCTTCCTATTTGTGCTTCCTACTTGTGCTTCCTATTTGTGCTTCCTATTTGTGCTTCCTACTTGTGCTTCCTACTTCTGTTAAGAATGAGGAGAGCTGTTACTGGAAATTCTCAGTACTTTAACTCCTGTTGTTTTTCCAGTTGGTCCTAGACCAATAGTGTTGGGCCTGAGATGCATGATGCTCTGAATTTACTCAAATTTTTATTTATTTTCTCTGTACTACTTTTTCAAGTTCACTATGTTTGCCTTTTAAAAACTTCTTTTATTTCTCTTGTTGAGGAAAATTTTATTAGTTTCAAATATCCTGAATGTAAATACAGAATTGTCTTCAATATGTTTTGTTTGACCTGTTCTCTTAAAATACAGACTTGCTTTTCTTTTTTTTTTCCCATAATTTTATTGAGAAACAAATAGCAGTGAGACAGTTTCAAATGAAATTGGTAGGACAGTTTCAATAATTAGCACATTGGAGACCCAGTCCTAGCCCAGGACCGGTGAGTGTATAGGAGAGCTTCCTGCTACCCTGCGCCGCGGGACCTACTGCTGGTCCCAGCCCAGGTGCAGTGTCAGTGAGACCCTCTTCCACCACCTTGGGATGCCCCCCACCACTCTACAGCACCTCCCCCACCCTGCCCACCGAGTAGGAATTTCTGCCACGTTCCAGGAACCCCCAGACCCAGTCCTAGCCCGGTTCCGGTGAGTGTATGGGAGAGCTTCCGGCTACCCTACAGCTGCGGGACCTATTACTGGTCCAAGCCCAGGCACAGCGTGGGTGAGACCCTCTTCCACCCGCTTGGGATGCCCCCCACCACTCCGCAAAACCTCCCCCACCCCACCCACCAAATAGGAATTTATGCCCTGTTCCTGGAATCCCCAGACCCAGTCCTAGCCTAGGCTCAGTGAGTGTGTGGGAGAGCTGCCTCTCCCCACTACTCTACCTTGTCCCCTCCAGGCTCAGTTCAGGCCTGGCATACAGGCCTGGGGTGAAACCCTGAAGCTGAAAT
>NW_004524635.1:8718559-8719431 GCF_000260255.1 Octodon degus
AAAAAACATTTAAAAATTAGAATATATTTTAAAAAATAGGCATAAAGAATTATATAATTCCTATGTTAACAAATAAGTCCAAAAATCTAGCCATATGCAACCTTGAAGCAGGACAGTCCCACAACATTCTTTTTCCTGTCTCTTGCCTTTATTCACCACCCCCTTCTTTTTGAACAATCATCTACCTGAGAGACAGCACAGCAGCAACTGGCAAGACTTGCTTTTCTTACCTTCAGTTTTTTTTTCTTCCTTCCTTAATGTTATACTAAAACATTGATGCTGGTTAAAGCTTTTGGAAGTGTATAGTTCATGTCATTACTTTCTATCTGTACCATAAACCTTTACATTTAAAGTCACTAGTCACTGATCTTAGGTCCCCTTTTTCAATTACTTTTATGCTAAATTTAATTTTTTGTTTTTCATAAGTATGATGATTAGATTCCAAGAAATAGTTGGTATATAATGTAGTATTTACATACATTTGGATCTTTGGACCTCTCCATCTCTTGATCAGTTTTCTATAGGAAAGGGCTCAGACATCAAGATCTATCTAAACATGTGGATCCAGAAATGAATGCAGATATGCTGTAAGCTCCTTGCAATTGTGATTGGGTAACTTACTTTGGAATGTCTATGTTCTGACCTTTCGTCATATGGTTGAGTCATACTGAGTTTCTCAAATATCATTCTGTTATAATGGGTTATTGATAGTTAATTTGACCATGAGAATATATCATGTATTTATCCCTGAGAAACTGCACCTTTAAAAATTCTTGCCCAGGCTGGAGAGATGGCTCAGTGGTCTAAAGCACCTACTTGAAACAAGCTTGGCAAAGCACAGGGACCGCGGTTCGATCCCCCAGCACCACATG
>NW_004524635.1:8719531-8734304 GCF_000260255.1 Octodon degus
TGCCAGCCAGCCCCGCCCCCTGGTGGGCTGAGCTGGCCACACACACACACAATAAATAAATGTAATAAATAAAAATAAATAAATAATTAAAAAATTATAAAAAAAAATTCTTGCCCTTATTGTCCATATTGTTAAGATTATCTATATGCTGATCGTAGCATTTGTGATTCCACAGGTATTTAGGAGACGCAACGATTTTTGTGTGAAGTATAAATCCAGCAATTTGATATTTTGAATCTTTTTAGTTTCGTTCAGCTGTTTTCTTCTTATTCAAACTGAACATAGCAATAAATAATAGTGAAAAGGGACACTTTTCCTCTGACTAAGCTGCACATAGGAGGCCTGTTTTGGGGGAGGTGGCAGTGAGAATGAAAAGTATAAAGGGAATTACTAGCAAGACACAGTGAATAGAGAGACAATTATGGGAAAAACTATGATGATGCCAAAATCTTGATTTAGAATGATTCGCAAGAGATAATGAATCGACCTTTAAGATAAGGTAGATGGTTGTGAAATAGCTACGAAGATAGTTCTGCTTTTAGTGAAAATGAGTTCTTAGCCTTTGAATCTAGGTTTTAAAACAAATCTTTTGAAAGTATTCTTTAACCTAAAAATCCATTTAATCTTGTGAAAATGTGCTGATTTTCTTCGTAAGGGCTCTCACACATTGGATGTTGGGTCAGTAGAAGCACTGTAACAGGACCTTTCTCCCCAGCCCGAATATGCGCACGAAATGCGCCTGTCAGTGCAAGCTGTGGGGCACGCGCACAGCCGTGTTCTGTTGGCCGGTTTATGCGAATGACATCGCAGTCACGAGACTCTTCCTTAGTGCTTGGGTACCCAAAACAGCTCTTCTCTTAATATGCAAACTTAACTATATAATTGCTTTGTTTTCTTATGGAGTAACTTCCAAAAATTGAAAGTTTTGTAGTTAACTAGCAAAATTGAGTACAGTGTTTCTGTCATAAATAAGCTCTTCTCTAATATAGAAGAAATTGATTTTTATTAATGATTTTAGCAATAGAAAGATTTGGAGAACTTGTACAGAATTTGTAAAAAATAAGCAAAAGAACTTGTACGACTACATAGATATTATTGAATAACAGAAGTTCAAAACTCCTTGTATGTCATGAATAAAAAGTAGTAAAATACTATAGCTGAAAAACAAAAAGCTGATGAAAATGCTTATAAATAAGATACCATAACTGTCATTTGAGGACATGTGCTAAGCTATGCTTGACTCCTGTTAAAACATTTTTACTGTCTGGCACCTATCAGGGGATTGTGTTTATAAACCTGACATTTTAAAATTCTGCTTGTTTCCAAAATAAGAATAAAAAATGTGTGTATATGTATTACTTTATAAAACATCACATTTTATCTGTTCCATGCTTAATGATGCATATGTAACTTTTAAGTTTTCAAATTTTAGGGCAAAAATGTCAATAAATTTCCTTGGAACTGTAAAAAAGATAAAAGATAGTACAAAGTAATAATACTAAAAATCTTGAAGTTTTCAGAGTATTTCAGTTATTTTCTTTTCAGTTATTTCATTAATTTAATTTAAATCTAATTTTCTGAACCTGTCTTTAGAAACTGTTACGTTCACTGATGTAGGTGGCTTAGTAAGTAGGTTCTTAACACATGTTGATGTGATTTCTTCTAGATTTGTCACTGTAAGCCATCAACCAGAACTCCTGTTCCCTTTTATTCTGGGAATGAGTTGTACTGCAGTAGAAATCAAGCCTGAGTTCTTGTTTCTTCATTTTCTGTTATCATGTAGAAATTTGTTTTGTTGTTTAGAAAAATGAAACAAAAAGTGGTCTAAACTCTAGAAGAAATAATTTTCCTATCCTGCTACTCCAGAAATATGCTAACAAATGTGTTTTTTCTAGTGGTTTCTTTTTCCTATAAACCTATTTTTGCATTCAGATATAAGTATTTTTATGTAATTTTTTCTGTCTCCAGCCTTTATTTTCATTTTAGTGACATAAGTCCTGTCTCATTCCCATATAGCTAGGCAGTAGTAGCATAGTATGCTTGTTTTTGATGAGTGGTAGACTCCCCACTTTTATTTTATTTCAGAATCTATTGTCTTACCTACAGTTATTCTTTTTTCATGCCCATTGTCCGTATAAATATTTTAGTTTTTTTCTTTTTATGTATTTAGGACAGAGTGTACAGGTTCTCACTATGTAGATCAGATTCATAGTGATTCTCCTGTTTTCATCCTCCAAGCACTGGTATTCCAGGCACACTCCACCATACTCAGTCTCAATTGCCATCTCAGGTGCCCAGGGGGCAGGGCTGGCATGGCGTGCCTGGGATCCAACACAGCCACTGCACTCTGCCTAAGCAGGTGCTTTAGTCTGCTAAGTTATCTAGCCAGCCCTGTCCATATAAATGTTTTTGGTATGTCATGTATAGAATTTGACATTTGAGTGTTTATATTTATAGTATGCTGTCATTAGATATAAAGTTATGGTGTTGATTTCTTCACTTATGTGGGGTTTTCCTTAAAAGTTCCCTGAGTAAGGCCTACTTGGAAGACTCAACTTAAAATGCAGAATACTCTCCATAGTCTTCTTAGCTATTTCTTTTTTACCCACATAACCCTGACTGCATTCTAACATACACCACAGTATTATGATTCTTATGTATCTGGTTATTTTTTTTTTTAAGAATAAACTTCAACCAATAAAATTTAATATCCATTAAAAACAAAAAAGGAATGAACTTCATAGGAGATCCCCACTTGTTTTACTCATTTGTCCCAAGCACCTAGAACAGTGCTTGGTATATAGAAATGATTGGTAGATGTCTAACAGGAGCCTGAATTGAGAATATATTGAGTTTTTCGTGTTTTGGTTTTTTTTTTTTGGTACCAGAGATCAAATTGAGAACCTTGTGCTTGCCAGGCAGGCGCTTAAACCGCTGAGCTGTCTCCCCAGCCCTTGAGTTCTCTTCTATTTGGTAGAGAGTAAGAATTAGTGTGCACGAGACCAATGACTTTTGGCTCCAATGTAAAGAAATGCACTCTAAAATGCAACCTAGTATACACATACAAATGCATTTTGTGTGTGTCTTAAATACATTTCTGTAGATGAAATGTATAATGCACCTTCCTTAATATTTCCTATTCTGTTTCACTTAAAAATGAATGCTATCAACATATATTATGTACAAGTACAGATTCCCTATGATGAGTGTGATCATTATATGTAGCAAAAGTGTAGCAATAAAATTAATTAAAAGTATTTTTTTTAAAAAAGAAAATAATATTGCTCAGGGTATAAATAAGTGCAGTGCACTCTGCATTTTAAAAAGCCAGAAGAAAGGACTGAAAGTTTTCACTACAAAAGAATGGTAAATGCTTGAGGAGATGGGTATGTGTAACTTTATTTAAACATTATATTAAGTATTTATGTATCAAAATATCACATTAACCTTTTAGTACATACATATCAATGTTTTTATGTAGCAGTTAAAGTTAATTTTAAAAATGAATACTTTTTGTAGTCTGTTTTTTCATGACCTGCCAAAGAGTTGAGGTTTTTGCATAAGCAACAAATGAGCATGAAGTAATGATTATGCAAACATAGAACCTAGTATTCTTTTGTCATAGTGAGTTGACTGTTTAGTATGCTTTAATGTCAGATTACTTTTTGGAGCTAGTTATACAGTGTTCAGGTTTCTGCATCTGATACGTAAAACTAGTACAGGAACTGTGGATATATTGTTTAATAAAAGAGTCTGTAATGTGTGCAATTCCTACCAACTGTGTTTATTTTTTAACTTTGAATTTATTTGTTCCTGAAGGAGGAAGAGCTCCTTCCCGTTATACGGGAGTGAATAGCAGAGAGGCTGGGGCTGCGTGGCTATTCAAGGCAGTCTAGGATTTCTTTTGAGATCTAAATAAGATACAGGACCAAGAGGACTGGGAACAGATTGTTAGAAATTTGAATTATTTTTTTCCCAGCTGTTATAAGACTTAATAGGGCAGGAATTATGTATATATTCAGTTAACTAGAATGTGAAAATACCTCCCATGAAAAAAAAAACTGAGACTCCTTCAATGGTTGGTTAATTAGCATTTGAACCATATAATATTTTGTACTAAAACCAGAAGATATGGGTAATAGCTTGTTCCTGTTTGACATAAAAAATATGATGATTCTCTAGTTTTTAAGTTTGTACATTTTGAAGAAGCTCTTTTTAGCTTAATGTCAGCAAAGCAGCTGCTGCTTGAATTTACTTTGTAAAACACTGAATTATTCATTTCCATAAACAAAACTTCCTCAGTAATTATTTAGCATTAATTTATTTCTCTTTATTTCAATCAAGCCTGATGACATTCTGTTTTTAAATTAAAAATATGCTATGAGGAACTAACAAATAAGACTGTGATAGCAACTTTCTCTACTTTCTTCTGTTCTTGTAACAAAAGATTTTTAAATCCTGAGAGGAATGTGATTTATTGTTTATTATTTTACTAAAAGTTATTAACAAAATGTAGAATAAAAGTAAAATACTTACCTAGAAAGTAGCTTAAGACTAGTGTGGTTTTGACTCATGAGACTTTATTGTAGTACTTCATACATGAATATATTTAATAGCTATTATCTTGAATTCTAACTATGCAACTTTACTGGAAATATTAAACAGTTATCATTAATACCCATAAATTTGTTTAATAGTCCATTTAGCAAGAAAAAGAGGTAAAAATTGTTTTGTTTCTTGTAAGTTTACTGTCCAGCTTTGCAAATGTGAGAATAATCCCTTGAATTTTGTGCAGTGTCCTACGGCTAACCCTTACACATTCAGACTTTGATTGTTAACTGTTGCTTCTGGCTTCCTTTGGGAAATCAGTGTTTTGCTGCTATGTGGTATTTCTTCTATTTCTATAATTGACCATGTATGTTTTTAAATTTTTGTTTGTGTGCAATTACCTTGCTGCTTCATTGTAGACTTTGAAGGCTGTCTCTGTTAGCTTTACAAATACTATTAAGTAGTGTATTAAAGGGGGGGGGGACACCCTTCATTCAAATGAAACATTTCTACCTCAAATTAGTTTTGGGCCCATTCTGAAAGGAAGTAAATGTAGTGGCTGAAGTGGCTTCACAGGATGATGAATGAACAAGGGACCTGTGGAATCAGAGATTAGGGGGTGAGAAATGGAAGAACACTGTTACTTTCTCTCTTCCTAGCTTCTGTGATGCTATTTAGGACGATTATGGAGACCTTTGTTTGAGGAGTTATTGAATGAGTGATAGCAATTTTTAAAGGGATAACCACACATGAGTAATTATTAGAGCTGAAATGTTCTGGGTATCTTTCCTTCAGATGATAAGAATGTCAGCCTTTAGGCAAGAGCCATGCTGTAGACACATTTTTTTTCTTTAGACAGTGTTTTTGAAAATAAAATCAGCCTTTTAAAAATTGTACAATTTTACAAAAAAACAAAAATTTCAGAATTAAAACAACATCCTTAGATTTGGGATGTAGTGCTTCTGGTCCTGCAAGGCAACCGGTGATCAAGGTAACAGCCATATCTTTAAACCTGGAGCATGTGCTGTACTCATTCACTATATTTTTTGTGCTTGAACTATGTCTTTATGTATGTGTGCATATAAATTATGTATTTGAGAACTATTTCTTTGCAACTGTGATTTATTCATAAGTAAGGAAACCAAATGGAGAGCTCTGTATAGTTACAGTATAGGGAGTCTTTTGTGAAAATAAAGTGTAGTCATTTGTACTTAATACACAAATAGCTAAACTTCCAAGTTGCTTCAGCAGCCCAGTCACATTGTCTTTAAGTCTTGGAGATTATATCTTCTCAAAATTTCATTTTTATGTCCCTCATTATGGTTTATGACTAAATTCTGTGGCTATTTCTTACAGGATATGAATTGTAGAAATTCTGTTTTTACATTTGCATGCTTCTTCATTCCTATACTTTTATTTATAAAGGTATATATACAGCTTAAAAAAACAGAGAAAACACACCTAATTTAAGTAACACTTATGTCTATAGTAACATGTTAATAACCTTGTTTGTGTGACTTAAAATCATAAATATTTTGTTTATTTTTATATGTATTTTTATATCATACATATTTTGAATATTTTGGTACACTAAGTACTGCAAATTTTATCATTTTCTATTCTGATAAATGTATACATTTAGTTGCGATTTGCTTTTTTAAATACATTGTTAAGTATTTTCATCTGAACTTTTGAGTTTCTTAACAAAAGTCATTGGTATCCAGCAAACAATTTAGCTTTGTTATCTTAAATTTTAAAGGAATTAAAGAATGAAAGAGAAGCAAACTCCACTTCATTTTCTTCTTAGTAGTAACAGCTACAATTACACAAGCATTTTATTATTTTTACATTTGCTCATTTCCAGGCTTGACAAGGATGGGTCAGTATATCTGCCTTTTCCAGAATAGCAATAGGGAAATAATTTGCTTCTTTTTAGCTCTCTGCGTGCTTTTAGAGGGGGCAGCGATAGAAAGCACGATGCAAAAAGAACAGTTTCTTTGCCCACCTTATAAATACCTGTGTCTGACACCAGCCTTTTCTCTGGTGTAATCTATCTTTAATAAAACTATATTCCTAACTACTTGAGCTGATAAATAGGTTTGTTTTAAAGAAGTCAAGTTTATTTTATGTCAATTTTCTATTTGCCCTGTATAAGATATATTTAATTACTTTACTCCATCTCTGTGTTCAAATTAATCAGATTCTGCTACATATTGGTGCTCAAATTAGAATAATTCTTTAATCAACTGTGTTATCCATGCCATGGTAGACTAGAATAGAAAAGCTTCTCTTGGCATATTGAAAATGCATGCATTTTATTTTCTATTGTAATTTAAAAGTAAAATCAGAAATATTGATTTCTACTTGACTGGAGAGATGATTTAGTTTGAATATCAGTCTGATCTTAATCAGGTGAGAATTAATTGAGTTGGAGGTTTAGATATTCAGTGATGTTAACTGAACCATGATCAATCTAGAGAGAAGCTTTCTTTTGGACTATGGTAGAATTATCAAATAGCTCATTTCACTACAATGTAAAATAATCTTCATGTTCATCCTTCTACTTCCTTGTCTCATTAAATGCACCACTAAATTCATTCTATACACCAACTAATCTTTAAAGAAGAAGGCTGATAAATCACAATTAAATAGAAAATTAAAAGCATAATAATTTTGTCAAGAAATGCTGTTATTGTCAGAAAATTCTATTTCCTCCTGCCTAATTTTAAAGCCAAGTGATTGAACATTTGCTTTTTAAGTACACTTGGGACTTCTTAAAAATATTTATTTTTTACCTTTTTATGTTAAACCCTTAAAGAAATGAGCAATACAGAAATATTTTAGTGTTTATTTCCAGTAATAAAAATAGTAGCATTATATTGGTCTAAAATGTGGCATGGGCTTTTCATTTATTTTAAGAGTGTGATAGCAATATCATAAGTGTTGTGAAAATATAAATGGTGAGATAACACCTCCATAGGACTTTGCTCTTAAGTAGTAAAATTGTAAAGTCTTTAAATAAACTGCAGCCAGAATTGAAAGGATCGATGTGCCTTAACTAGGGATACTATTAAATGTCTAATTAAATTTAGTTTCACATGTCTTTTAGTCCCCCTTTTCCTTTACAACCGAGAATTTATACTTGTTTCCTAGCAAGATAGCACGTATTATTATTGTTAGATTTTTTTCATTTTGGCCGCTGGTGTAACTGTGTTAAAAGAAAGCCAACAGTGTGACTTTTGATAGTGTCGCTTTACCTAGGAATAATGCTTCTCACTTGACAGTGACGTAAGAAGAGTAATACCTGTGTAGCTTTACATTTTGTAAGAAGCCATGTCCAAGTATACACTTGGGAATAATTAACATTTAATGCAATTAAAGTATACCTGCAGAAACATGCCTGCAGTATGGTGAATGAGGAGCTTTTAGTGAGGTGTAATGGGGTTTCCCACTAAGTTCTTGCTGAACAACAATTCAGATAGCAGAACCTACTTGGAAAAGACATAGATTGCTGGCCTTTTTATCTCTTGTGGAAGTCAATACTGCTCTTATCTGGACTTAGTGCCCTCTCCTGTGCCTAAAGCCACAGCTATCTTAGACCTTCCTCCTGTCCCTCTACTCCCTCCCCTCCCTGTCCCCCCTTCCTTCCTTTGTTCTTTGCAGTGTTCTGTAAGACGTATAAGGTGTCAAAATAGATTACAGTTGTTTCTTCAATTCTTGCCTCCCAGAGATGGCCAGTTTGCCTCCTGTGAAATAAACATTTACCTGATCCTTACACAGCCATTTTTTCCTTGTACACACACACACACACACACACACACACACTCTCTCTCTCTCTCTCTCTCTCTCTCACACACACACACACACACACACAATTTGTGTGTATTCTAAAGAGAAAAAGTAATATTCTGTTATATTTTCTAATGTCTTTTACTTTTTTTACTTTAAATCTTATAGATTGTTGAGTACACTGGTTCCCACCTGTGTTCCCAGCTCAGCAGGTAGAGGCAGGAGGATTGCTTGAGCCCAGATAATCAGGGCCAGCTTGGGCAATGTGGTAAGACATTGTCTCAAAAAAGACAGCAAGAAAAAAGAATCTTAAAGATCATTCCCTACCAATGTACTATTTTTAATGGTTATATATTATTTTTTGGTATAGTGATTATACTTTAACAGTTTGTATAAACATACTAGTTTTATATAAGGCTTCTCCCCCCATCCCTGCATGCAGTGGAACTGGCTACTTTTTGACATAAGGTTTCTGTCACCACAGTGTTAAAAATTGACTTTCTGAATTAAGGGCTTAGAATGAGTGACTTCCAAGGTCTAAGGTCCCTCACACTAATATATTAGCCAAACTTGTGTGAGAAAAATATTTTTTATTTCCAGTGAAAAAGGACCAGAGGGTCAATGACTAGTGATTTGTTACTTTGTAATCCCCTATTAGTGAAAACCTATTTACTTATTTTTGTTAAGATATTGACATCTATAGACCTATAGATATCTATAGATGTAAATATATTTGAGACATATTTGAATGAGATGAAAATTTCTGCATTGAATTTGAAAAAATTGTCTTTATGGATGCTATTTTTTAAAATTGGGAAATAATAGACTGTTTTAAAGCAAATTGTTAAATAAATTTGTTAAAGCAGAGTATTATGAGAGTGACTAGGATTTGCCAGTAATCTGGAAACCACATCCAGCATAGTGTAGACAGTAACTGTCCAACTGGCTCTGAGCCAGGAGAAGAAAAAAGATTAATGTTATTTTAAAAATGTATTTGGTGAAGAGACAACATTGGACTAGATTCTAGTTGTTTTCATGCTTTAAGGCTCCTCCCCCCCACCCTTGCATGCAGTGGAACTGGCTACTTTTTGACATAAGGTTTCTGTCACCACAGTGTTGCAAATGGACTTTCTGAATTAAGGACTTAGATTAAATGACTTCCAAGGTCTAAGGTCCCTCACACTAACTTTTTTGATTCAGAAGTCAGAATATGGCAGCTGATTCTTTACAGCACCCTTGATAAATGATGTCTTAATGGTCACTATAAGCTCACAGTTATCTCCAAAGTGTTCTGACTCACTTTCAAGTATGAAAAAGCACAAGCACAGAAGGTAAGTTATTTGTTTTTCTGAAGTAATTGTTACAGGACTGTTTTTGTTTCCTTTTGGTTGGAGGGAGTGGAAGGAGGCGTAGCAGAGAGCATAAAAGACAAATTTCCATGTTCAAACTTGTGTGCCCAGGTTTTTTGTTTTTTGTTTTTGTTTTTGTTTTTGTTTTTTTTGGTCAGTTGCTTTAATCATGACAGTCTATGAATAACTAACCTTTGTTATTGAAGACTGTGATGAATACAGAGGGAATATGTGAGAGAAATGTATGGTATTAGCCAGGCTTGTCTGCCTAGTAGTTCTCTGGCCTGTCACTTTCTAAACCTCTACCTCTGTTTTCACTAATCTCATGGACTATACTCTCAGGTGACACTAGGGCATCTCTTCCATGTAGTCCTTTTAAAGAGCCAAAGTTAGCTGGCACTTTGCTTGGCCCTACTAGTTTTTGCCAATATCTACCTTTCAAATTCTAGTGGACTTAGAAATCAAAACATAAATTTTAGTATTTCTTATATTTAGTTTGGATATAGAACTTTCTAATATATGAAACTTTTATTTAGAATATGTAATATAAAAATTTATCATAACTCTGGGGAGCAGAATATAGACTCAGACAGTTGAAATACTTAATGTTGTTTTGTTTTAGATGATTGTTAGCTTGCCATTTAGCAAAGAATCAGCAAGTAGCTCTACATTGTTTTTTTCCTGTGTTCATTTCCTAGGTCTTAACTCTTGTCCTCATGTGAAAAAAACAAAACAAAACAAAAAAAAACTGGCGGAGATTAAGTCTCTTGTATAGACAGACTTTGTGCTAGGTGTTAGGGTTTTTACTTATGTTCTCAATATAGAAGGGAGTAAGTTGGAGTGCAGTACTAGTTCCAGAATTTAAAAGGTCTGATTATAGGTCATTCTTTGCTAAAAATGTGATCTTGGAATGATGATTATGTTTAAATTTTAGTTTTCCACTTCTGGTAAATGAAGGTAATAATGCTGTCTATTTGATAAAGCTCTTGTAAAATTCATGTGAACTAATAAATCTAAAGTACTTGAGTAGTATCAGACACATAGCATTCAATATATCTTAGTTGCTATGTGTTATTTCTGTTACTGACAGCTTTAAATTTCTTGTAAAAAAACTTAATGAAGTTACATAGGGAAAAATGCACACAGTTAATTTCTTTTAATGGAGAAGTAAATTAAAAATTGTTTAAGTCCTTGCTTGGCATGACTACTATACTGTTGGCCTTTGATTTCCCTGAAATGATCTGTGTCCCAAGCAAGGAGTCTGAAGTGCTCCTTGTAAGAACCACTCTTTAATCTCCTGAAATTTATGTTCTAATAAACTGAGATGATGAATCTCTTTACCCCCCTTAAACTTTTTAATTTCCATAAAACCTATGTTTTATATTCCTATTTTTTTTGCATTTTGTTTTTAGATAAATCCTCAATATAAACTAACTAAACTGAAGAGATGATGGTAATAAATAATAACAAAAATTTAGGCATGTATCATAAAAATTAGATATGAATAACAAAGATTTTATAAAGTTATACTTTAAATATAAATGTGATTTAAATAAAGTGAAACCAAGTAAAAAATTAGCATTATAAATTCAACACTAATTTATTTAGTCAAGCAGGTAGTTTCCTGAATGATTATTTATAGCACTTCAGCTTTTATTTCCTTATTTTATTTTGCTTACAAATTTTAATTGTTTAGGAAGTCTTGCTGGATAGAAAAATACAATGTGCTATAAGGAAAGATGTAGAAGATAATAAGGCCTAAACCAATCTTAGAGCAAGCACTAATATTTGAGGGATACAAATTAAAACATCACTGAGATTCCGTCTTACCCCAGAAGGAATGGCTATCATCAAGAAGTAAACCAATAACAAATGCTGGAGAGACTGTGAGGAAAAAAGGAATCCTTTTCCACTGTTGGTTGGAGTGCAGGCTGGTGCAACCACTGTGGAAATCTGTGTGGAGATTCCTAAAAAGCTAGGAGTAGAGGTCTCATTTCAACTGTGTACTCCTTCTGGGCATCTTTCAGGAGAATCCAAAACATCATATCACAGCAACATATGAGCAACCATGTTTATAGCAGCACAATTTGTAATAGCCAAACCTTGGAAACAACTAAGGAATGGATATAAAAGATGTAATTTTTAAAAACATATAATGGAATAATGCTCAGCCATAAAGAAGGATGTAAACTGGAGACTTTTTTAGTTAAATAGGTGCAACTTGAGACCATACTCCTAAGTGAAATAAATCAGGTGCACATGTATAAACATTGTATTGTCTCCCTGGTATGAAAAACTGAATGAGTAAATAAGATCTCAAAGTACAATAGATATTGTGAATTTGGAAGAAAGTGTTTAAAGGAAAAGAGAAACTGTGATGGAGGAAAGAGGAAAGGAAGGGAGAAAAATGCTATATATATATATATGATAACTAATGTAGTTCACTGAAAAGAAAAATTTGAGCTGATATTGTTTGGACAGTATCTCATCCCTATATATCTTATACTCTGAATAGCTTCTATGAAGATGACAATATGCAATAATTGATATTCTCATAGCCTGTTTTAAAACTTTTAGTGTAATTTTTTCCCCTTTTTAAAACAATAATAATAAAAATGCAAGCACCAAATTATGCTACCTGATTGTATCTTACCTGAAGTTTAGGATTCTAAAAGTGTCTAGATCTGTTTTATTTAGTTAAAGATCTGTGTTATTTAATGTAATAGCTATTATATACATACAGTTTTTTAAATTTAATTAAAATCATTTGAAATGAAAATCTGAATCTTGCGGTCAGGTTAGCTACATTTCAGGGGTTGAGAAGCCTTGTGTGACTAATGGCTATACTATTGGAAATTGCAGAGAATATTTCCATCATCACAGGAGGCTTTATAGAATAGTAGGGATATCATACAAGCCGTTTTATGTGTGTATAAATGTATACTGACAGTTTGAATATGAAATTAATTTAAAAGGTAAAATTGATTCCTGTATATTTTGTCTTATCCAAAATGCTGTCATTTTAATATACAGTAGTTCTACAAATAAATTATTTACTAATTTTTTCTCTTTTATGTATTTGGTACTGGGTCTCATTGTGCAGCTCAGATTTGTAGTGATCCTCCTGTTTTCAGCCTCCCATACGCTGGGCTTGTAGGTGTGCGCCATCACGCCCAGACTTGGTGGCAGGCTCAGTGTGTGCTGGGGGCTCAAAATGAATTATTTACATTCCTTTTTTCATCCTGTGCCCTCAAACCCTAATGTGTATTCTAGCTTTGCTCATATGTGATGCGTGCCTACCATATACACAGTACAAATTTAGAGGGTTACTAACTCTCCAGACAGTAAAGATGCAACTGTTGGCTACTATTGGATTCTCATATGTCTGTCAAAATATTACAAACACATTGAAGTTAGGAGCCATTTTTTTCCCTATATTTTAGGGAAAGGTCTACAGGGTGTTCAGGGTTTCACTACTAGATCAGAGTCGTAGTGATTCTCCTGTTTTACAGCCTCCCAAGTGCTAGGATTACAGGCACACGTCACCATGCCCAGTTTCAGTTGCTGGCTCAGTGTGCCTGGGGGAGGGGCCGGCATAGCAGGTCCCAGGGATCGTACCCTTGGCCCCTGCATCTGCTTGCAGGCACTTTAATCTGCTGAGCTATTTGGCCAGCCCTAGGAACCATATTTTATATTTATTGAACACTAGATTTAGGAAGATAATTGTTGTAGAAATGTGGACATAAAAGCTATATTTGATGCGTCAGAGATAAGGATTTTGGGCTGCTCCAATCTCACTGACATTATGTGAATCAGAGATATTTCTGGATAGTAAAGTGACTTAAAGCTTTAAGATAAAAACTGAGGGAATTTTTCACTCTTCATCTTACTGTTTTAGCAGCGTGTGACATTCTTTTCTTCACTCAAACTGTCTCAGAAAAGGTAGTCATAGGAAATAAAACATAGACCAATTAGATTTTTCATTTTAAAATACATACCAGGGCTGGCCAAATAGCTCAGTGGATTAAAGTGCCTCCAAGCAGATGCAGGGGTCAGAGGTTCGATTCCCAGCCTGCCGTTCTGCCCCACCTCTGAGATGTGCTGAGATGGCAATTTAGACTGGGCGTGGTGGTGCGTTGTAATCCCCGCACTTGGGAGGCTGTAAATAGAATCACTATGAGCCTGACCTAGGAGTGAGACCCCGAACACCCTGTAGATCCTTCACTAAAATACAGAAAACATAAAAAATTTAAAAAATACAAATACGTTATGAAAGAATAAAGGGATAATGGCTTTAGAAATTTTGGCACTGTAAGCCTAAAATTTTATCCCCTTTTTTCTTCTTATGGATGTTTCGTACTTGTCTGTTGTCTTGTAAGTGTGTGGCTGCATATGACGTACCAAAAATGTAGCTATCTTGTGGATTCTGACTTCAGATTTAAAATGTATCCCTAATAGGTTCAGTTTACCTAATCCTGCTTGTTGTACTTTTAATTTTAAAATATATTTTTGAAAATATATGTGCCATAATTTTGTTGAAATAAGGATGAAAATCTTTTTTATCCCATTTCAGCATTTTTATTTTTAGACTTACTAATAATACGCTGTTTTCTCCTAATCAACTTATTGATATACTTATGTTTCACCTTTTGATCATGTGTATTTCAGCACAATGTTGTTATAAAAGATGGAAGAGCACTGCATTTGCACAACTGGGTAATACAGGTTTTGTTACATAATACTATATGAAGAACCCCTCCTGTAGAATAACATGCACTTAGAAAAAAGCCTAAATATTTGTTTGTGGATTGAACCCAAAGCCTTTACACTGAGCAATGTCCCCAGCTCCTTTTCACTTTTATTTTGACATACATGTTGCTAAGTTGACAAGGCTGGGTTTGAAATTGTGATCCTCCTGTCTCAGTCTCACAGAGTGCTGGGATTATGTTTATGTCCCTGGGTTTGGCCAAAAAAGCGTGGGCATTTTAAATATTTAAACACTGCCTACAGGTCATAAGGTCAAACTTAGTCTCTCTCTCTCTCTCTCTCTCTCTCTCTCTCTCTCTCTCTCTCTCTTTCTCTTTCTT
>NW_004524635.1:8734404-8745428 GCF_000260255.1 Octodon degus
TATCATAGAGATACGTACATGTTCTACATATGAACTCAGTTCCATTTTGGCAATAAGAGAATCTTCCTTTTAGGGATATAAATGTTACCTCAAAGTAGTAAGTGTGAAAGCCACAGGTGTGTTGTTGTTGTTGTTATTTGTATTCTCCATATGATTTGAATTATGGAAGTGAATTGAATTATTTTATAAAAAGAAAATATATATTAAAGAAAAACATTTTTTTATGTATTTAGTACAGGGTGTGCAGGGTCTTACTAACATAGATTGGACCTGTAGTGATCCTCCTGTTTCCAGCCTCCCAAATGCTGGGATTATAGGAGCATGTTAAAGAAAATTTTAAGGGAAGCTTTTTGGAGTAAGTTGTGGCTAATGTAAAAGAAGTCAACATAAAATTTTAGATTTTAAATAGATTTTAAATTACAGATGTGCCAGTCATTTCTTACTCAATGTGATGATGACAGAGATTATTAAATTTCTGTCTGGATAAAAATATTTTTGGTTAATAGTTTCTTATTGAAGTCTTCTTTCACCTCATTTACCTTTAAACTGTCAAGAAACAAAATTTTTTCCACTCAAAGTAATGCAGTTTATCAAGACTGCATTGTTAGAGAAAATAAATTAATAACAATTACTACCAGACCTTGTTGTATTTTGGCAAGGAGAATATTTCATAGTCATTTCCATTTTAAACAAAAGTAATTTTAATTCTTAGCATTGTTCAAAACATTAATGAAGCCATTGTCTCCTAAGACTTTTCTTTATAAAGGAAAAATTCCAATCTTATTTTTAAGAGGTCAAACCAGTAAGCTATAGTAGGGATTAGAGATAATATATGGCCTATGCAGCCACATGAGAAATAGCTTTTGCTGCCTTGGTTATTATACAGGTAGTTGCTTCCTTCAGCTAAAGCCTGGAGTCTTGCATTTGTTTTATGCATATTGAGTTTTGTTCTATTATTTGGCAGGAGGACTGTACTCCCTTGAGTCAGCTGTGTTCATTGGTCAGAATAAATTCCAGAATCTGACATCAATTCCATTAATCACAGACAAGCTTGAATAAGTGAGATAATAGAAAGATAAAAATGTGGTGAACAGTGAACACTGTCTATGTATGCTATCTAGTAATATAGAAAAGATCTGAGATTTGAGTTCAAGATATATAAAACTTGCATTAAGGACAGTCTTCCTGTTTGAAATACTTTATCCCAGGCAAAAGATTTATGAACCAAGCAATGTACTATTAACACTATTAACATTATTTCTGATATTCCTAATGCCTCTATTCTGAAATAGTTTATATAACATTCCATGCGAAGCCATCTCTGTTATATCCTATCTACAAATCATTGACCAGTTAGAATGAGTTTAGGTCCATGTCACAATTGTACAGTATCAACACAGTATATAATTTATAGGATGAAAATGCCTAACTCAGTTTAAAAAAAAAGTTTCTGAAGTACTACATTTCAGAACAAAGTTTTACAAGCTGCTTCATATAACAGACAACTGTACTCCTTTTAAAGAAAATGTTAGTTACATGTATTCATGGATCACTGAAGGGATAAAATAGACTGAAATCTATGAGATGTCCTTTCAAACTGGTATAAAAGTTACAATAGTTTATTCACATACCATATAATTTTTAATTATTTCATCCTTTTATTATTTTTACCATTTAGGACTTCAATGACTAGTACAAGGTGGTCAAGTAATTTAAGTTTTCATGTTCTAATTTTAGTTTAGTATTTTATCTACAAAACTTGTGACTAAAGAATGACTAAGTCTCAAACTTAGGAACACAACAGAGATGTAAATAACCTAGACATTTTTATTCCATTATATTTCATAATCTTATGCATCATAGTCAACAAATATAACCTGTTCACATTGTTGTTTGCCTCTTTATGCAATCTGAACCAAAGCACATGGGTTTTTTTTCCCCTATAATAAAGGCTTTTCTTTTTATGAATGGATGTTTAGACATTTTACACACTTTGTCAAACCATGCCCAAACATCTCCAATTTTGTTCTTTACCGGTAGTAGATTTCACAATTATTATCAATGGCAAGATTTATCTTTAAACACCTTAAATTTATTCATTAGTAGTTAGAATATACAGCTGAAGAGTAGTCTTCATACTAGAAATCAACTAATTATCATACCTTATGTTGAAATGTATATACTGAAGAACTGCAAAACTTTAAATCAAAATCCACTTTCAGTTTGTTAAATAATTTCTTGGGAGAACCACTGAGATACAATGATCTCATGATCAAATATGAATCTCTTCAGAATTAACTTTTATAAAGACAGTTTTGATTATGTTGATCCAAATAATGCAGTGGTGGCAGGTTGGGTAAAGGCAAAGTTTTACTTTTAGTTTCCCCAAATGCTGTCTCACTTGATTTGGGAGGGCTGGGGAATACCCAAGAATTATCTTCCAGAGAATTTCTGCCGTAAGAGTTATGTTCCTGAAAGTCTGTACCATCATTAGGAATCAGTCTTTCATTATCCGTCCATGATTGGAGAATTGCTTTTTCTGATAAAACCTTTATATCTCCTGGTAAAGGGGAGGTGTGACAAAGAGTTTTGCCATTTGGTGAGGGTGGTCCATGTCTTTTATATGTTGCAGTGAAATTTGTCAAGTGCAGTTTCGTGCTGTCTTTCCCCAGGTCTTCCATGCATCCAAGTGGGGTGCAAGCTAAAAAAAAAAAAAAGCTCAGAATCAATATCAGTATTCATGGCATTTGTAGTCATGGAATATCATTTCACTAAATCTAGCTGAACACTGATACATTTCTACGTTAGTACAATCAAAGGACAGTGTGTCTTGTATATATATTATGCATGATCTAAGGTCTAGTGATTCAGCTGCTTTTGATGTTACTGTCCTTGCCCTGCCTAAGTCACAGAGTATTAAAAGATGAGCTACATTTTTAAAAAAGTTGTAAATCAGTAAAGAAAGATCTCATTCTTGGTGCTTAATCTGGCTAGTGAGGCCACAGGTCATTAATGTGTCAGTGGGGGCTAAGAAAATTATTCTTTAAAATTTGTTTTAAATAGAATATTTGTTTTCTCTTCTAACATTTTCTCCATAAGCAGTCCAAAGTAAGTTTTTTGAGAAATAATTGATATTGTTTTATATATTCAAAGAAAGCAGTTTAAGTAGAAATTGTAAAATCTACTTAAAATTTTGTAAAATGTGCTGTGATCGTAATAGCAAGTAAAAAAATGTGTATGTGGAGTGGCTTGGACTAAGTCTACAACATTAGTAATATGTGGTTCTGTATCACTAGTTCAATGTTAATCAGAGTAGGAAGATAATACTAACTTTAGCCCAAAGATAGTTAAGTGTAACTAACTGATTCTTTGTAGTTTTAGAGGAAACAAACAGAACTGTATTATAAAATAAGCTGTTTTTTTCCTTGGGTGGGTGGACAGAAATAGACTAGAATTGGAAGTAATTAGGTGTAGCTTCTAGACAAAGATGATATGTAGGTCAAATACAGTGATCTATGATTTTATGTGTGTTTCCTACAAAATAATGAACTCTGTGGTAAGAAATGGTGGTTTGTGTCTGGCACTGTGTGATGCGTCAGAAAAGTTGGTGTCCAAAGCATCAGAAGGTGTATCATCAACCAACTAACAAGGAACACAGGATAAACTACCCCTAAGTGTGGAAAGAACTTTTTATTCTTTAGAAATTGTAGTTACTACTTGACCAAAGAGCCATACTGAAAACTGACTATAACTTTTCTTCCCCACATGCAATATTTTTCCTAAAAAAATGCCTCAGGAAAACTATTTATGAAATAATTCTCTAGTGCTCTCCAAGACAATCTGAAATGGAGGGCCAACCAGATGCCTTAGTGGACTAAAGCGCCTGCTTAGGCAGAATGCAGTAGCCAGGGTTTGATCATGGCCTGCTGTGCCAGGCCCTGCCCCCAGGGCACCCTGAGACTGTGACTGAGACTGGGCGTGGTGGCACACGCCTGTAATCCCCACACTAGGGATGCTGTAAACAGGAGAATCATTATGAGTCGGATCTATGTAGTGAGACCCTGAACACTCTGTAGACCCTGTCCTAAATCCAGGAAGAAAAAACAAAAACAATCTGAGTTGAAAATAATAATTTCAAACTAGGTGGTATCTTTTATCCTACAATTCCATTAAAAAGGAAATTTTAAGGCATTCAAATATATAATGCACAACTATTTTGAAATAAAATCTATTATCTAATATTAGACAAAAATGTACTATTTTTCCCAAGGTAAACAGCTTTAGGGCCGGGGAGATGGCTCAGTGGAGTTAAGTGCTTCCCTGGCAAGCGCAAGGGCCTAAGTTCAATCCCCGGTTCCGCAAAAAAATAAATAAATAAAAAATTAAAAACGCTTTAGCCACTGCTACCTGTAACCCTAAACTCGAGAAGTTTAGTCAGGAAGTGGTTAAATACAGAATGCAAAGCCACTAAAATTTCTGCTTTAAGAGGATGAAGGAAAAGCATCTAGCTTCCCTCCTATTCAGTTATTGTGAAAAATAACTAAAAATGCAAACATCTAAATAGTGAAATAACATTGTTCTGAAAAAACAAAAAGCAAGGTCTTCATTTATTCAGTAGCACTGGCATTAAAAATTGCTTTAGGATTTTTTTTGTTGTTGTTTTTTTAAGTATATAAAGTAGTTGTGGTAAAAGGTCAAGTAGAGCAAACTTAACACCTCACCCTTATACACATAAGCAACACTTGGCTGAGAAAAGCCACAAGGGAAAAAGAATACAGTACTGAAGAAAAAAACACATCAGCAACACCTCTATGTGTGAAGCTGACCATATGAGACTGAAGCCAAAGAAAATAATGGGTAGGCTGTGGATAGACTATATATACTTCTTATCAAACTTGTTTGATGAGATTTTGATAAGATACAATAGCTAGTTGCTCTTCAAGCAGTTTGGCTGGAATCAGTGGTTTCCGGCAAATACTGACTTGCCTTTTTTGACTGTGGTTGAGGCTTTCAGTTTTCTCAGTAGTTCAGCTTGTACTTGAGTCACCAGATGTAAATTGGACATCTCCCTCTTCAGTTCCCAGTATGCATGCTGCATATTCTCACTGAAATAAAGGGTTAAAAAAAAGTTAATACCCATCGTTTTTCATGCAAGAAAAGGAGTAATTTTAGAAATAAGTCAGGTGTGGTAGAAGATGCCTGTAATCCCAGCACCAGAAGGCTGAGACAGGAGGACAGCTTGAAGTTGGTGGTCACCTGGGCTACAAAGTGAGTTGAATGCCAGCTTGAACTACATGGTGAAACCCTGTGTCAGATAAAAAAGTGAGCGACATTTCTGTTCCAATTAGTTTAGTGATAATGTAAATTAACTGAAAGATTTAATGAGGACATTATAGTAAGTGAAGATACAATGTCCTTATTTTTATCATCATGTACTATGTGATAATCTGTTGTGACTTCTGAATTTCTTACAAACCTCAGACCTGAGATTTTACTATAGCCTATACTGTGCTGTGGTTTCAGTATAATTAAGGAGTAAGAATACGCTCTTCATTCATAAATCTGTACAAGGATAAAGTTATATTCATATATTCATGCATTTTAAATTTGCATGTTTGGTTTTGATATGGGCAGAAATGATATATCAATTGCAGAATGTATATCTAAGTCTACATTAAAATTTAGGTTTCATGTATTAAATTCTTTTATGTTTGACTGGGCTGTCTCATACTGTTGGTTCTAAACCGATGTGACATGACAGCACAAGATATGAAAAGCCAGATTTTTTTCATAAGCTAAAAGAAGCTAGAGAGAATTACATGAAACAGAACTTCTAAAGTATTTTTCAGATTTGTATAATTAAAAGTATCTTACCTCCACTATCTTAGGAACCATAATTTATTTTAAATCTAATTATTAAAGGTTTAATTTTCAGTAGTTTTACTTGGACATCCATGGTTTTAACTTAACTGCCAAATGAATTTAAATCTTCAAAACACATTCTCATTTTGTTGTGCAAGATATATACCATCTCTCAGCAATGAAATTGCCAGTATTGCTTTGTAGGGGTATCAGTGTCAAACTAAACAAACGTGTCACCACGTTTTGTTCAGCTATAAATAAAACAATTACTAAAGGATAACCCTTTGAAAAATCTAAATACCCTATTAGAAGAGCAACAGATGTATTAATTATTTTTGAGTTATGTAAGATTAGTACCTTTTCTGTGAAATACTTCAATTCTACTGAGGGCTAAAATTCATTCAATGTAAGTAGTACAGTATAATTTCTACTGCTTTGGAGAAAATGCTTCTTGTTTTAGTATGTTGTGAATGTTACTTGTTAACTCAGTGTATTAAAAATCACAGAGCTTTTTGCAAGTTTTTGGTAGGTGTGAAATAATTATCTCACAAAAATTAATCAACTCTTACCAGCTAACATCTGAGATGTTCACTACAAAAGGATGTTTTTACAAAGGAGCCTGTTTTAAGTGGAAAGATGCTAAGAGAGCTGCTGGTTCCTAGTGCAATTTTGGTCATTCAGTATGCTTTCCATGAGTTACTCAAATTATATGACAGCTGTGCTAGTTCATGCAGTCATAATGTGACCAGTATAGTTTTAAAAAGTTTATTATTGGCATGAGAGGTATTAGGTACAAGAGTAACAAGCACATCTAATCATTTAAAGGAGGTAGGAACGTAAAACAGAAAAGGAACAATTGTAAAAGCATCAGGTGTCTAATGGATATTTTTCAAGTCAATTTAATGAAGACCACTTAAAAGGTTAGGTTGAAAATTAGGTCATGGAGTTCAACACACATCTAGTTTTTCTGTCTTTTGCTTTTAATGTCATCTAAATTGAAAACTAAAACTATAAAAAATCTAAGGTTATTACTAAGTATAAGCTCTCCCTCTTGTGGATACCAAAGTAATTGCAATTACTGTTACCAATTTACTGTTAATATTAAAGTCACATCGTCAAAGTAGAAAAATTATTTTTAATTCTGTGTACTTTAAGGAAATGTTTAAACCATTACTTGAGAGAATGGAAAAGGCAAGATGTTATTTCAAATTAGCAGGATTCCAACTAACTGTGAATTAAGTATTTCTTTTTAAGACTATGCATGGATTACATTCCACCTCACCCTAGTTTATGACCTGGGATTATGACACTTTAACACACAAGCAAGCTCCTTCTAAAATTGCTTATGAAGAATGATATAACTACACTTGTACAATGAAATGTAACTCTCAAGCATTCCAAGAGACTCAGCTAAATCTTATCAATGAAACAAAAATGATGGTTGAACCTTTAAGTGCCAAACATTTCACCCAAATTCAACAACTCAGCGAAATGAGTAAACTCATTTTGCACATAAGGAAACAGGTTCCGGAGTCCACTCCACTCGACTATGTTGCTTGTCAAAGCTGTCTTTTCACCAGTGCAATCTAATGACTGATCATTTCTTTTATGGAATACCATTTTTTGTATCAACTTAAAGTGCTGACTGCTTAGTCTTAGTATAAAACTTCACACCTCTGACATTTAATAAAGCCTTCCTGTCTGCAATTCATGAAAGTATTACATGCCCTGATTATAAGTAAAGCTGTGTAAAAGCTGTTCTCTTGACACTATACATTCAACTAATACAGAAAATTTCTGTTAATGATTACATCCTCCCTACTTTGACAGCTGTGATTCATCCAAACAAGCATCTTTTAAACACTCTGAGTGCAGGCATAGGAATATTTTTACGAGACCCAAGAAACAGCTGCAAGGATACCACAGATACTCTTGTTATATGTATTATACTGATACATATTTTGTTCTCTATTTTTAAAATGTTGTATCACAAATTTTCATGATTAGAAAAGAAATAGGTTTAAATAATCTAATTTGTATTTCCTAAGCCAAGGATTACATATTCATGTATCATCTGTAACATGCACAATAACTACATTGAGAAATAAAAGAAGTACAATACCCAGATCTTGTTTAAAAATTGAAGTCATCAATTTAAAGCTAACACCAAAGTAAGGCAAAATACTGGCAGGGCTACTATTAAATGTTTTATACAGTAAGTACTTTTTATAAAAGGCCTCCAATAATTCAAATGTTCAGTCTGCTTTAAAAAATGATGCAAGGGCTGGGGCATAAGCTCCTGCCTGGCAAGTGCAAGTTCTGGAGTTCGACCTCCGGTACCGCAAAAAAAAAAAAAAAAAAGTATTAAAAATAAAATGCAGTACATTATTTGTCTGGCAATGTAGTGCTTTTAAAAAAGAGTAGTATTCACTAAAGGGAGTTTTCCAAATAATTGAGAAATACATTTAAAAATACCTAAAATTGGAAATACTCCCATGTACTTCAATGTAACAAATTTATCATCTGAATTGTCTTACCTAAAAGTGTACAAGGTAACTTCCCAACCAATGTGCTAAGAGAACCCCAATTTCTCCCCACCCTGGGCACACTTAAGCAATAAAGGGGAGATACCACGACATACTTTTTTTTTTTTTTAATATGGTTAATGCAGGGTCTACAGGGTCTCACTATACACATCAGACTGGTAGTGATCCTCCTGTTTTCAGCCTCCCAAGCACTGGGATTACAGGCGCGTACCACCACGCCCAGTCTCAATTGCCATCTCAGCATACCCCGTGGGCAGAGTCAGCACAGCATGCTGGGGATCAAACCTCTGTCCCTGTGCCTGCCTAAACAGGCACTTTAATCTGCTGGGCTATCTGGCTGGCCCAAGACTTGCTTTAATTGAAATGTTCTTTAATACACCAAACTGTATGCCCTCAGAATGTAAAAGTAGGTTCAAAGGGCCCATGTGCAAAAGTGTCAAGACAGGACCCAACTATATGCTCCATATAACTGGTTTTGAATGTTTATACAAGCATCACAGAAAGTCCAGTACACTCACACAACTCCAGGATTTGTTTTAATTTTTTTCATTTTCCTAGTAGAAGTCACCCAATTCAGTCCAATGGCACATGAAAAAACAAATTTTTAAGTTTTGGAGATCAAAACTCAGTCATCAGATTATTTGTGCATGGATGATGATCCATTATGGTAAAACTCATACTTTCTTAACAGAAAAGTGGTGCAAGTAGATGCTGACGATGGCCATGTGAACCAAAGTCCTTGTGACAGTGAAATGGAACAAGAGTCAACTGTTGTATAGACTCAGGGAATGCAGATCTCCTGCATTCAGATGACGAAAAAACCTAGCAATAACTACACTGTCTAAATGCTGTAAAATGGCCAAATAATGAAAGTGTTAGAACTAGGTCCAAAAATATAGTGAAGGTCTTGGCAGGGGTGAAACAGAGTTCCAGCACTGACACCCACTGTTGGAAACTGTAACAGACAAAATGATGTAAGATGCTATAAAATACACAAATGTTAAAATGCAAGTAAAAATTTCGATATGCAGCAATAGCCATATTCCAAATGCAATTATGACACCTCATTGGCTAAACTGCAATCACAGGCCTGCTGTACCTAGCAGATTTCTCATGGTGATCGCAGAAGACATGGAAATGTGATGGCTCAAAGTATGGCATAAAAATTTATGCCCTTGTAGATGCAAAGACTTACTATACTTTCAATTTAGACATTTATCCTGAACTCAGCCATCATGTCCTTATTCATAATCAACTGAATGATACTGTGAACACACTTGTTGCTCTCACTTCCAAATTAATTGGGATATGATAGTCAACAATTGGTTTAACGGTTTCCAACTGATGTTGCACTTGCTAACAGAGCAACAGTTGACCAGCACAGCAGCTGTACACAGAACAAAGCAGAAATTCCAAATGAAATGTTGTAACTTTAAAACAGAGAACTGTTACAGTACAATCTTTTTATTTCAGAAAGTTGTAATACTGGCCTCATATACAGCCAAAAAAAGCAAAAGTACTACTGTCAACATTTCACCATGATGGAAATACTATATGAAAACATTGACAAAACAGAAGGTGGAGAGAAATGTCAACAAAACCAAATGTGGAGTGGGTGTTGCTGATAAGTTATGCAATAACTCTGACGTCACTTGCAACAAAGCACTAGCGGACGGTTTCACTCAGTCCTAAACGTGTAGCTTAAATAGTACGGTAGCTTACAAAGAATGTAAGGGCAAAATATAAGAGAAATTTTCTTAGAGAAAAAATAAAATGTTTCTGTCCAAGGAACTACACAAAAAATTGTGGAGCACACCACTGACAGGAAAATAAGCAGGCACGCATCACAAAGACATACTATAACAGGAACACAAACAAGATGTTCACTGTGGCCTACAAGAAAGTACATAAAAACAAAACATACATACTATCAGTGTAATACTTATGTTGAGACCATGCTGTTGTCATGTGTGAATACTGCTATAGGTGTGATAGTAGAAGCAAAGCCTATTTTTGTGGTACACTTTTATTTGTATTTATATGTTATTTCCATAAGTTTTTATAAGTTACCAGTTGGGTTTTGTAAGTAAACAGCTGATAACGAAAATGTTAAGTCTATTCTGAGCACTCATTACATATCTGATATTGTATTATATTGACATTCCCTACGTGCATTTGTTCAATAGGAAACTCACAAAATAGGAAGAGAGGGGACAAGACTTTCCTTTTCCACAAAGAAAAGGAAAGTTAAGCATGAAGGGTGCCAATGTAAGTGATGCTTGTGTATGGAACATGTAGTTGTAATGTGTGATGACTACCTTGGGTGTGACAATTGAAGCAAAGCTTATTTTTATGGTACAGTTCTATTTGTATTTTCATTGTAGTTCACATACAAATTTACTTCTGATGTTATCTTTTAGGTTTTGTAAGGAAATACACAGCTGATGTGACATTGATGTCTAAACACACAATACACAAAGAATGGTAATCATTTATGTTCCTGTTAACTACATACTGTATAACTTCTTGACCAAACAGCAAGACCACTGAGATGTCAAGTATGTCCTACAAAAAAGCCAGGAAAGCAAAAGACATGTGCTGTCAGTGTGTGTGTGT
>NW_004524635.1:8745528-8756549 GCF_000260255.1 Octodon degus
TCTCTTTCTCTTTCTTTCTCTCTTTCACACCCACACACATGCACACACACACCCCTTAATAACAAGTGTTGTCGCCACTCTAAATAATATGCCTGCTTATTAAATGCTAGACATTCTCCTGTGTTCCTTGGTCTGCAATATTGTATGTCCTCCTCTTTAGCCCACATAAGATAGATAGCAGCTTAAAAGTACCTCACATATGAAGTCCCTCCTGAATTTTGGGAGCGCCCATTCCGTGTTTCCACGGCATCCCACCACGGCATCCCACCTGCCATCTCCTCTAGAGTGTGTATGCAGCTCAACTGTTTTAGTACTTTTTAATTACTGTGTATGTGAGGAAATTTTCTCAACTTTCACAGAGTAAGAAACTACCAACCACAATGCCAAGCATAAATACTTTGAAAATGCTTAACGAATGCATGAATACTTTATGAGCCTCTCAATGAGTAGTAAGGGAATATATAAAAAGCTTATTTTAATTTATTGAATCAGTTAATGCATATATAACAATAACTTATTGAACTGTACCTTGTACATAATTAAACAATACAGTGAATAATAGCCTTTTATTGTTGTACTGTGAAGACAGGAATGTAAGTGATTTTCTTTTTCCCTGTATGTTGGAAATTAAAGAAAAAATGTAATATTTACAGATTAATTTTTCCTTGTAGAGTAAGGTAACAACATGATTTGGTAGTTTTCTATTTACAGGGATTTGCCTTTGGAAACTGAAAATATTCTTAAAGATGTGAGCACAATGAAGAAGCCACTATTTCAATATATGTTACTTATAAAAAGTGCTTTCTTTATTCTACATAGTTTTTCATTTGAAATACTAGTTTTATAAATCCTTTGAAAAATAATCCATAGAATTCTTTCTTTTGTTTAGGATGTTTGCTGGGAACAATTCTTTGATAGTCTCTTTTCAACTTAATTGAACTTCTTTTTTAAATCCAGATTGGAATTGTTTATAATGTTTGACTTATTCTAAAGGACTACAAGAGGTTGCAAGAGAGCTACATTTTGTTACTGAATTTTAAAAACTCATGTATGTAAATTCAAGACTGCAAAATCTTTTTCCTGAAAGTGATGAGAAACTTTGTTTATCTTGTTAGCTATACAAAATAATATGCTTTATGGCCTTGGTTTCCTACAGCCTAACAGTCATTGGAAAGGGAAGGATAACATATTGTCTTCGTTGTCTCTGCCTTAGTTCAGATCTTCATGACTGTAGGTGAAGCTGGTGAGCTGAAAGCTAAGAGTGAAAATAAATAAAACGAAACACAAAATGGGCTGGGGAGATAGTTCAGTGGCTTAAGTGCTTGCCTGGCAAGCACAAGGTCCTGAATTCAATCCCTGGTACAAGTAAATAAATAAATAAATAAATAAATAAATAAATAAATAAATAAAAGAGCTAAGGGTGCCCTGTTGTCTTCAGGTACTTTTTACTTCGCTGTTTCGAGAAAGGACCAGGATTACTGCATGCAGCACTGCACTTAGGCATCCTCTTTAGGGACTTGACATTAGCTTGCTGGCTGTAGATGTCTTCAACATGAAAGATAGGTTTCCTTTAGAAAACTGTTTTACACTGTCATTTACATGAAAAATTTAAAGTTACAGGTAAGTTTGTTTTGAAGGGTGGTATTAGTAAAAGTTAGCATCTAGACCCTCCCTAAATTGCATCATTTTTAGTTCTGTATTTTAAAAATCCCTCTTATAATTCAATAAATTATTAAAGTTTTTGTACATTAAAGTGCATCTCAAAAAAAGCACATCACTTTTATTGTTATTATGTTTTATGTAAAGAATCTTTTGCTTAAGATTTCCATATGTAAAATTGAAATGTATGAATTTACTGGTTTTTAAATTTATTTCAGTATGTTTTTCATTTTATTTTATTTTAGTCAGGGTTTCACTATGCAGTTCAGGCTGGCTTTGTACTCACTTTTTGGCTTCTAACTCACAGCAATCCTCCTGCCTCAGCCTTCGGAGTGCTAGGATTACAGGTGTGCACCACCACACCCAGCTCCTATGGTTCTGTTTTTTTTTTTTTTGTTTGTTTTGTTTTTTTTTTAATAGCCGGACTTCCTAAACAATTGTCATTTACTCTAAAGCTTTTGATTTAAAAGTGAAAACTAGTAAGATGATGCATGATTGAAATACTGCATATTGCTTGTATGTTAAAATTACACATTATATTGTGTTGGCAGACCAGCCCATGCCGCAGTCCTCAGTCCCTTTCCCAGGCACCACCCATGGGGGACCAGTGCACTCCTCTACACTTTCCCCACCCAGGCAGCACTAGTGGGGACCTAGTCCTGCTACTTTGTTCCTCAGACCTGAAGGCCAAGGAGGATGAATGACAGAGGAGTCAGTTTAACACTAGAGGCAGCCAGCGGGCTCTTGCCTGTATAGTACACCAAGGAGGAGTCCAGACAAACAGGAATGAGCAGTTAAGGTAACACACAGCTCATTTGCCTTCCAGTATCCATTTGGTACATGCTTAGGCAACCAACTTAAACTCAGCTATATAAACTTTCTCCTTTTGTGCTCACAGAGGAAGCAAATTCACCCTAGTCTCATGATATTAGTATCTAAATATATATGCTTTGTGTAATGTGGGGAAAATAGGTACTTTGTAAGCACCAGTTAAAGAAATAAAACTATTGGAAAGTTATAAACAAGTCCTGTATCTAAAGATAGTGGTGAAAAAATTAATTTTAAAATCATAAATTAATGGAGATAAAAGTGATTCAAATAAAAGATATGAAATAATGATATTTATTTTAATTTCACATCTTCTAAATTGTCATCTATGTGAGTGCTTTAAATCTAATTAGATAACAGTGTTTGAAAAGTGTGCTGTGTGGGGCTCAGTAGAGTGAAAAACATGAAAGTTCAAATGTCTAATGTTTCTTTTTTTTTTTCCCCTCCCTGGTATTTCTAATTCCTTACAAGAAACTGCTCCATAAGGGCTTAACCCTAACTTTAATTAAGGAAGCTTATTTGTAGGAATTATTAAATTTTAAAATATACTTAAAAATTCTGTAAATTTAATAAGCTAAGAAATAATTTCAATACATTATTTCTGTTACTGATTTATGTGGAAAATCTCAAAAAATTATTTTATATCATAGTAAACTACATTATATAGACTGCTTGTACTTCGTTACAATATGGATGGTTATTTTGTCCGTTTACTTAAAGTTTCTGTTTAACTGAGATGTTCTTGATACAAATGTTATTATAACTTACATTATCTCCAATACTTAATTATATGATATGAAATTGTTTCTTTTAATGGGTTAGGGAGATAGCTCAGCGGCATAAGCTCTTGCCTGGCAAGCGCAAGGTCCTGAGTTTGCACCCCTGTACCAAAACAACAACAACAACAAAAAACTTCCTTAGAGAAATGAAGTGTTAAAAACTATGCAGGTTTATAGTACTGATATTTTAAAGAAAAAATGTTTTGAGTGTACTTTTTTTTTTGTACCAGGGATCAAAGTCAGGACCTTGTGCTTGCAGGCAGGTGCTTATGCCACTGAGCTATCTCTGTGGCCCTGCGTGTACAGCATTAGAATAATAACAATCTCTTCATATTGTTACGCCCAGTGTTGATAGTAATTACATAATACTTAAATATTTCTTTTATTTAATAGCATAAAATTTTAATGTCATAATAATGGTAATTAAAATTAAGCTATTGGATCAGATATACAGACTTAACATTTACTATAAAGATGAAAAATGGAAGCAACTTATTGTAAAATTTGTTTGAGAGTACAATTTTATAAAATGGTGGGCAGTATTAGTAAGTCACGAATATATGCTACTGTAGAATGAAAAAAATATCCTTATTAAAATTTGTTGCTAAACAAGTGACAAAACCTAAGGCTTCAGACCAGCCACCATTACTCTTGAAATGTGAAAATGCGTAGACTGTGCCTTTAGTGTGGTAAGAACATAAAAATGCTGTCTTCCATCAGTTTCCTACCAAAGATACTTTATTTCATAATAGGGAAAACACAACTTAATATAATGTATAAGCCTTTTGTTATGAATTTCTCAAATCAGTAAAATATTTGGAAAGCGAACTTGTTAGTCACCTTCATGTTTTTGTTTCCCAGAAAAGGGCTGGATTTTGGTCAACAGCACATTTTCAGTAGGCAAATTCTGGGACGCCAGTGATCATTTTAGACATTTTTTGAGTGAACTGGCTTGGTGTAGGTGTAATGAGTTGAAGGTGCTGTGGGAGACTTGAGTTCATTGTTCATCACTATTGAATGTGGTGATTTTCTTAAAGTAGTTTTCAGCTAGTTTACTTGAATTAAAACACTTTCATGTATCTTTTGTCCTTGTGTTCCTGTTTTTCCTATTTGGCTTTTTAGGACTAGCCTTGATGTTTTGGTGGATATAAACATTGTGTTACAGGGTCTCTTGTCCTGGCAAAGTCCCTCTAAGGATTTTTTACACATTTAAGAAATCTTTGTACTTTTGGTTGCTTATTGTTTAAAAATATTTTTTGTTATACATCATAGTTATGTAGCTTTATGAAAATTCCTGAATTTACCTGCGTACTATAATTATAAATAATTTGTATTTCTCTGTGACTGGAAGGTAAGGAAAGGGAAATTTTAAGAATTTTGATTAAAGGCAGTTATAAAATAGGTAAATGGATGCAACTTGAAACGGTACTAAGTAATATAAGCCAGATACAAAGGTGTAAATATCCCATCTCCCTAGTGTGAGAAGCTGAAAGAGAAAATGTGACCCAAAATGTACAATATTGTAAAATGGGAAGAAACTTCAAAAGAAAAAAGAAACTGGTTTAGGGGAATGAGAAAAAGGAAGGGAAAAAATATATGTTTATATAAAAGATAGTTAAGATAGGTATGCTGTTGATTTCTTCAGGTTGTCGAAAGGGATAAGTTTGTGCTAATATTTTCTGTACAATTACATGCTGACATCTTGTCCTCTGAGTAACTTATTTGAAAATAACAGTACATAATGTGTTGATCACTGTTACTGTCCTATCATTTTGTTTTGGAATTTTGGGTTTTTTGTTTTCCTTTAAAATAAAATTTTTTAAAATGATACTGAGGAAATACTTGTGCCTACAGCTTCTGTAGGAAGATAATGTCCTGGTTTAAGATTTGAAATTGAAATGGCTGGTTATCTTAGAGCAGATTAGAGGTTGGCAAAACCTGGAACTAGAGTAGCCAGTGGTCAGAATAGGACCAGGATAGTTCAGGAGGATAGTTGCAAAAAGTAAAGAGCAGAGAACCTTGTCCCGTGGAAAGATGTTAGGACTGAATCAGACCAGAAGCAAACCCAAGACAGCAAGTGGCTCAGCTATGAGTAGAATATGGTTCCAGGCATTTCTGGGTTGCTGGTCCTGAAAAGGCAGATACCAAAGAGGCCAGTGCAATTTAAAGGGTAAGCTGCTAATGCAGAAATTTAACAGAAAACCACTTGAAATCTGTGGGGCATCAGAGCTGACTCAAGAAACAAAATAGAGTTCTTTTACTAGATACTAAGGTATCATTATAGTCTTACCTGAAAGAAAGGAGGCGTTTTGACAATGTCAGCTGGCTCCTTTATCTCTGTCATGTATTGCTTAGATACACTAAGGCTGAAAACTGAGTATCAGGGTCTGGAAACACCTCTCCTCTGACGTTTCTTATATATTTTCCCTAGAATTACTCTTTTCTTATTAGATGTGCTAGTTGATCTTTATAATGTTTCCAGGAAGCTTCCTAACGCTCCTATCCTTTGTTTCAAAAGTACCTTCTTTTTTTCTGTCAGATCGTATTTTTACAAAGTGAATTTTACTCATTCTTTTACTTGGGTACATATCTTCTATTGAGCATGTACTATGTGTCTGCACATCGTAGGCAACAGATGTTAAATGAATGTTTTAGGGCTACTGAAAACGATACTGATGTATTCATCAGTTTTTTTTTTTTCCTCAAATTTGTTTCAGATTTTACCAAATGTTGCAAAGACTCTGGAATCCTAATGGTAGTAAAGTGTCGGAAAGAAAATTCTGCATTGAAAGAATGCTTAACTGCTTAGTAAGTAGTTATTTGTGTGTGTGTGTGTGTGTGTGTGTGTGTGTGTGTGTGTATTTTAATAGAAGTTATTTAACACATTACACATTATATATTTAATACCTTCTCCAACCAAATTTCTCATTGTCTAAGTTCAAATTTTCACTATGTTAAAGATTATTATAAAAGAACCCAACATATTTAATGAAAGGATTTTTTTCATAAATCCATGTTTGTCAGCAGTGTATCTGAATAAAACTATGAAGTCAGCAAACAAAAACATAGTTTTTTTTCATGATTTAACTGTTTTTGGAAATGAACTGATTTATAGAATACATTGTATTCTGATTTTCATTTTTTCTAATGGAAAGAAACTGAATTAGACTCTCAAATCTTTTTCACTCTTTCAATTTGTTGCATTATTTGCAAGTTACAATAAATTACATGAGATACAAAAGTAAATTTAGATTTTTGAAGTTAAATTTTTAAAATATTTTAATATCATGTTCAGTAATGTTTCATGATGGCTCTGTATTAATAGCCTCACACTGACTTCACAGCTTTGCTCTGCTGGACGAAGTACCTCACACCCACAACCAAAAGGAAGAGCAGTTTAATATGGCCCACACTTTAAGCGGCTGTGGTTGGCTAGTTTCAAAACAGAAATATCATGGTGGAAAGGTATAGCAGGGCAGAGATGCTTAGTTTGTAGTGGCCAGAAAATAGAGCAAGGAAAGAGCCAGAGAGGAGGGAGTGAGGGATCAGGGACTAGACATGGGCCCCAAGGTCACATCTCCATGGCCTCTCAGACAGACCTAGAATTGTGCTCAAGTGCATTCCCAAGTCATTCAGGTGGACATTACTCTAACCACCTTGTCCCACTCCTCCATTTCATATCCCAAACCATACATATTTAATCTCTCATTAAAGACAACAGCAAGTTTATACTTTGACCTAACTTAGTATAAACACAACCATTCTGTGTACAGCCAAAAATTTAAGTCATTCCCCAAAGTTTAGTAGTTTATGTCTGTTTCAGAAATTCAGGTTAAAGTCTCTTCTGAGATCCAAAGCAAACTTAGCTGTAAAAGTCTGTGGAAATTAAAAGCAAATTACATGATCCCAGGGTACAGTGGCACAGGATATACACATTTCCTTTCCAAGGGAAGAAGGGGGGAGTGTAGAAAAGAATAAGACCAACATAGAAAAAGAGTAAGACAAAATACAGCAGGGTAAACATTAATATTTGCAGCTCCAAATCCAGCGTCCAGGGAACACAGTTGCAAGATGTGAGTTCCAGTGGGCTTGGGCATCCCTACACCTATGGCCTGGCTGGCTGCAGCTCACACGGCTTGTCGCTTGGACTGGCTCCACTCATAGCCTGTGGCTTTCTTTGGCAGATGCTTCACATCCTTGGCCTCTCAACATCCTGGGCTCTCCATTGCAGCTCTGAATTCATTCCCACTGCTTCATACATGACCTTCTTAGGGCCTAGACTTCCAGGCCTTCATTTAAAATGTGGAAACCTTTCTGACCTCATAACTCTCTGCATTTTATATGCCAAAAAAACCAACATTATGTCAATGATGTGAAAGTCTGCTGCCAGCTCCAGAAGTAGACTGGCTGCAACCGCAGGCTCATACATGCTTGGATGTCTGAGCAGTGAACTGAATCGTGGAGAAGCATTTTCCTAGGTGACCCTTCTTTAGCAGGAGGCTCAGAGCCTCGTCTCCTTTAAGGATTGGTTCTTGCTGATTCCTGAGATGCCATCAAGGCGTCTTTCTTGTCTCTGTACAGTGTTTGGATCCTTATTAATGGTACTGATCTCTTAGGCAGCTGTATCTCTTTAGGTTTATACTTTACACATGGTTTCTTCTGGCCAACATTTAAACCTTTCAAATTTTCCTGCTTTGCCTTTTGCCCAATTAGTACTATATATCTGGCTAGAAGCAGGCAGCAGTACACATGCCAAATGCTGAATGCTAGGCTATCTTGAAATTTATTCTACCAGATTAATTATCCTTAATTTCAGTCATTTGCATTCTCAAGGTATGGGTACATTGTAGACCTTTTTTTGGCCAGAGTGTAGCACACATAAACTCTAGTCCAATTACCAGTGGAGTTCTTATTCCCAGCTGAAACCTGAACCTGGCCTTTTCTGTCTGTATTCCTATCAGCATTTGTGCTCCCTTTATAGAATTCTCGGGCTTCTTTTGCCTTTATTTCAAACCTTTCCAAAGTGCTGTAAAGCAGTTCCGAAGGCTTTTAAATCACTTGGTCAAGCATAGTCATAGAATGGCCTCAATTCGGGCTGGTCAGATGGCTCAGTGGTCTAAAGCACCTACTTAGAACAAGCTTAGCAAAGTACAGGGACCGCAGTTCAATCCCCCAGCACCACATGCCAGCCAGCCCCGCCCCCTGTTGGGCTGAGCTGGCCACACACACACACACACACACACAAAATAATTAAAAAAAAAAAGAATGGCCTCAATTCTCGGAACATTTTCTGCCTTAGTCAGCTTTCCCAATGCTAGACAAAATAACCAGTATCTATAATGCAGAGGAGAGGTTTGGTTTGGCTGAGGCTTTTAAGACATGCAGGTTTTAGTTGGTTTGCTCCAAGGCAGAAACAGCCTGATGGGGCGGTGTGGCAGAGCAAAAATGCTTGGGTCCTGTCGGCCAAATGGCAGGGAAAGAGTGCAAGAGAAGGAGTGAGGGACCAGAGGTAGAGCCGAAGGCCACACCTCTGTGATCCACCCAGCACGCCTCCAAGAGGGTCCACCAGTCTGTCGTGTAGATCAGAAAGCATACTGTGACACTTCACTCTGGCAGATGTTCCTCAAATTATTAAGGGAAATGTGCAAAGTTCTTTGAATGCAAGTGCTTTTTATCTCCTTACATTTTATTATCCATGTTACTGACAAATAATGTTGCAGAATATTTTAATAAATATATTAGGTTGAGAACTAAAATCTTTGACAAGCTCTGCTTTTCTTCATATACGTTCCTCTAGCCTGTGAGCCATATGTCATATATATTTAGTGGACTAAATAATGTTCTGAGTTGCTTATGTATAATAACAAAGGATGTTATATTTTAAAAATGTACATGTTTTTAAATGCTGAAATTGGAAAGGACTTCTGAGATTACGTAAACACGTCTCCATTTAGAGGTAACAGTGTTTTTCCACAAGTTATTAACAGCAGTTCTTATCTATGGACCAGGAAGGATATCTAAGCAGTTTATTGTAGGAATGAGTTTATTCTACAGTAAAACTTTCTTCCATTTCTAGGTGTTTATTGAATAATCAGTTTATTTAAATTTTATGTTGATGAAGGATTTTTCACTTCTGATTCAGTCATAATGTTAGTTTTTCTGTTTGACACATTGTCCTTCCTGGCAAATAGGGCAGCTCTAGAGCAGAGTTGGCAGGAGCACAGACTACAGAGGGGGCACTTGGCTCAGAGGCATTTAAGCTACCAGTGGGACAGGGTAGTTTCTCACTGTGAGACAGGATAATTCTACCTGGAGTGATTGTGTTATATTATGCTATATTAACATTTTTATCATGGTTCCTAGCACAAAGTAGGTACTCAGTCTTTTTTTGAAAAAAAAGTATTTGTAACATCTATGTTTTTATATTTTTATCTGAACATTAATCATTTGACTAACCATATGAGGAAACAAAACGTTCTAGTATATCTTGATGAGGGCCAGGGAAGCCAGGGCAAGCTGCTGCTTTTGGTTTGGAAGAGAAAAATCAGTGAAGCAACAAAAGTTATGATATTTGCTAAAAACAAATGGAAATTTGCTAAAAACAAAAGAAAATTTTACTAGACATTAGGTTCTAGAATACCCTCAGATAGTGGTGGCAAACCTATAGCACCTATGTTACTTGTTTTTCTTTTAAGACAAAAGATGTTAATATATGAATTGTTTTTTCTAAACTAAAACTACACTGTTTGGGTTTAATTGCATTTTGGCACTTTGCGATAAGTGGGTTTAGGTTTCAGTTTGGACAGTCAGTCTCTAAAAGGTTCAGCATCACTTCTGTAAGTGTCTATTTCCTCTTTAAGTAAATGCTGTCCTTCGTTAATTAGTGACATTCCACAACATGAATATAATCACTCTTCTCTTTAGTGACATCTTGAAAATTAATGGTTAGAGTCGTATACTTTTTTCACCTTTCATTCTTGAATATACTATGATCTGATTTGTGAAATTACTGTTCTTATAGCCAAACCCAACAAATGGGCCTTTCTTATACTTCACCCCCCTCTGCCCATCTCTTCTTTAATGTTTTGCTAATTTCTCTAATAATGATTTCCAGTTTCTCATGCATTTCTGTGCTTCTGAACCTTTTCTTCCTTAACCTTCCTTAACCTGCTTTTGCTGATATTTCCCTGGATTGCCCTTGTTCTTAAACCTGAGAATGCGTAGTTTGTATCATGGATTAAATTACTATAGATCATGGTATTTCTTTGCTTCTGAGGTCCCAGACTCAACTCAGTTTCATTTTGCTTCTCCCCCACTACATGTCTTTGTGAATCATACACTTGTCCAGAGATTACATGCCTGAATATTAGTTTACATTGACTGCTTGTAGAAGTCTTTCGCTTTTAAAATATTTTCATGTTTTCCTTGTAGCTATAATGATCCAGCATTTTATGAAGAATGTAAAATGGAATACCTGAAAGAAAGGGAAGATTTCCGAAGAACTGGAATTCCTAGCAAGAAAAGACTACAGAAACTTCCTACAAGCATGTAGGCAAATATTCGGATGTCAGGAATCTCATTCATTGAAATTATCTGTGGTATAAATCATGTGAAATAATGGGATTCAAGATAAGAATGTATGTTTCCTTTATCCTAATGAAACATATTACTTTTGTATGAAGTATTTTTATTGCAAAAGCTTGATTCATTAAATATGCTATAAGATTAAATACTAAAATGGAATATGGTTTTTCT
>NW_004524635.1:8756649-8777091 GCF_000260255.1 Octodon degus
TTTTGGCAGAACCGGGGATTGAACTCAGGCCCTCGCGCTTGCCAGGAAAGCGCTTATTCCACTGAGCCATCTCCCTGGCCCCTAAAATTGTTTCTTTTAAATGATCCTCAGAATTGATACTGGACTTTAGAGAATTAAAGGCTGCAATTTATTGACATAATTATAGCTTCACGGTCAAAAAGCTGGACTCTCAGCACAATGGTTTTTTTAACATTCCTAAATCCTGGCACAGAGGTTCTTCACTATTTTGTAAGGTGTCTGATGCTTTCAAACAGATATTGTGGGGGAGAGGTCTGAACAGGAGGCAGCTTTAAAAAGTATTCTCAATGGAAATGATCCAAATTATGTAATCCACAATGAATGGAAGCAAAAGTTTAATCTTATACCATTTATATCTAATTTGAGTAACTCGATTCTGGCATAGTTTAATTTCTTGATATGATTTGAAATGGTCTGTAAAAATGACAAGTTATAAGAAAAACTATACATGGACATTATATCTGACATATTGCGGGGGTAGGGAAAGGGAAACATTTCCTTGTGGTAAATGCAGATAAAATCATGATGGCATAATTGAAATGTTGTTCAAACAGGAGAGCTGAGTAATTGCATGAGACTCTATGGCCAGCCACAAAACCTGGTTACTTTACAGAAGAAGTCTGCCCACTCTTGATCTGGAAGAATAGTTGCATGTCATTTCCTCAAACTGTTTTCCCTAGTTGATCTTCCTCTCAAGCAGCCTTTTGACAGGAATAGGTCTGAGACGATTCACATTTTATTTAGGTCAATAAACTTGGGAAGCCAAATGATTTAACACTGAAGTCAAATCAATAATTTTCACTGGATGGAAGGTATACATGTAGAGAGGCCATCCTAACGTAGCAGAAACAAAATTAAGTCATTTAAAACAAAGGTGTCACTTCAGTAAAAAGGATTTAAATAAATTAGAAATATATAAATTCTGACAACTAATTAAAAGGAATACTCTTAAAATTCATGCTATTACAAAGACTAAGGTTGTCCAAGTTTGCCCTTAAAATGAAAGTGTATCACTATATGAAAATGTATAATGCCTCGTGTACAAAACCATGGATTACTACAAAAATACTTCCACAAAGCTAGTCCCTTAAAGTTCAATCTAAAATATTACTTTGTCTAGAAATTTTCAGACATTAAACTATGTACCTAATACTTAAGCTCAAGCCTGCTATTAACTGTCTTTTAATAAATATATTCTGACCAGAGGTTACGTTTAGCATTCAAATAGCATCTATGTGCTTTGTTTTTAAGGTTAAATCCTAACAGAAAAGAAGGTATAAACACAAAGCAATGTATAGAAGAAAACACATTCTAATGGTGAAGAATGTGTGTACCTTGAAATGCTTAGTCTTTGGCGATCACTGCTCTTTAGATTGTCTTCCTGCGATGAATCCTGTCATTTGTTTAAAAAACAAAAAGTTAAAAAGTTGAATTATTAAATTTTACTTATTCCTGGCTCTTTTAGGCCAGAGATATGTTTCAACTTTTACAGAACACATCTTCAATGGGACAGCATAAAAGATTTCATCTCAAATTACAATGAAATATACAACCAAGCTATTTCATAAATTTCTAAATCACTTTGATTTAAAATATTAATGATTTAATTTTGTTTCAAAAATAAAACTCATATAGAATTGGAATCTTATAAATTTCTGAGCATATCAATCCTAAATCTATATTTTAGAAACTATGACATATTAATCAAATTATTGTTTTTCAAGTATACATGAATGAACTCCATGAGAAAGAGAAGTTTCTTGGTTAGTTCATATTTTTGTATTATAACCAAAATGTACTAAGATACTGTGTAGAAAGATCAGCATAAATTTCTCTCCACACAAACCAAATAAACTAGCAAGAACTTCATAAAGTCCCTATACTTATAAGCTTAAAACCCCTCTAATTTCATGTAAATTACTTTTTAAAGTGAAGATTAAAACCTATATAAGAATTTCATTAGTACTCTGAATGTGAGAGAGTAAAATAATAAAAGTGCTTCTTATAGGTGATATAGCAATTTCAGGTCTCATTTTAATAGAGCTAAAAATTACACTGCATTGTGGAGAGCTCTATGCAGGAAGGGGAAAACAGAATGGGCCCAAGAGTCAGGGGAGTTATGACACTAACAAAGCACATACCCTTGGATAGTGCTCTTCCCTATTTTCCATAGGAACTAAATAAATCAGTACTTTTAGTTTGTACCATTAATTTAAAAAGTTTCATTAGTGTATACTTAAACATGTATACTTAGAACGTATCACTGGAAATGTCCTCATTTTTAAAGTCAAAAATGTAAAAGAAAAAAAATCTGACAGTTTGGGCAAGAAATGTAAAGTTTTTTACATTTACGTGAAATTAAATTAGAGGGGTTTTTTAGCTTATAAGTATAGGGACTTTATGAAGTTCTTGCTAGTTTATTTGGTGTGTGTGGAGAGAAATTTATGCTGATCTTTCTACACCGTATCTTAGTACATTTTGGTTATAATACAAAAATATGAACTAACCAAGAAACTTCTCTTTCTCATGGAGTTCATTCATATATACTTGAAAAACAATAATTTGATTAATATGTCATAGTTTCTAAAGTAAATGTAAAGTTCAGTTACTAACAACTCAGAAAAATCAACTGTAAATCAACAATAAGCTTAAAGAGGTTGTTTCTAATACTCATAGATTTTTCATAGCCACTAATCAATTTGCAGTTTTGAAGGTAGTAATGGAGTTTCCCTAACCTGTAAAACAATGTCCAGAAGTCTTACATAAATGATAGTTCATGGATACAAACTATTAAGAAAGAATATTCACACTACAGTTCCTATATTACAGAATTTCAGAGAACTTTTAATACCCTACAGCCTATTGTAAATCTCTACATAGGCTATTAAGAACCTCAAACATCTTCCATATCAACTCAATTTTACTACTCTAGTGTCTACTATACTTTTTGAGCTCTAGAATTTGTATTTTTCTTGGTTATCAACTGTTCTGAAGGTAAATGGCTGAAATACTGGGGACACAGATCATCTAGAAAGATCCTAGTGTAACTGCTTTTGAAATCTTAATCTAACACCAAACTGTAACTAAATTCACTAACACAAAAGACAAAACAACAATAAATCTATGTAGGATGTTACTATATATTTCAAGCAATACTAAAAGTGTATTTCATAGAAAGTACCATCTTAAAAATTATTTGCAAATCTGATTACAGCAAGTTTATTAATGTGAACAGAATGTCTTTCCTGCTCTCAGATTCCCACATCTAAGAGTATTCTAATTAGCTACACCTCTGAAATAAGACATTTGTTAAAAGTAGATATTCCAAATAATGACATTTCAGGTTGAGATACCTGATGAATTTTTATCTCCACTTTTTGGCTTATTTCTTTATACTAGGATAGGCACTGTTTTTTTTTTTTTTGTTTGTTTGTTTTTCTTTTTTTCACACCTTTTCCCTATCACTAATAAGTGCTTGTTAAAGCAAGGTCTATTTTAAATCTCCATCCCTTCAGTATCCCTCCGTAATTTTACCTACAACTCTTAAAAGTCTGTTTCTCAAATTTAATTTCATCCTTAAAATGATGAAACTTTGTAAAGTGATAAAAGTTTGTAAGTTTTTCTAGAACTGTTTCTGTGATCTCACTGCTTTAGACAGATTTTGAAACGAAAGTAAAATTATTCCCTAGCACCATCTAGTGGAAAAGAGTAACAAGTCAGGAATGAAATTTTACCCTCAACCCTTAATACACAAGACACTTAAATGCACAGCCTTTTTGGATTAGTCTCATCAACTTATTCTGAAAAGTGCTTAGTGCTGAAGACAGTATATATGCCCTGATTTACACACAGTAATTTAATGTTGATGAGAAAAAATTAAGTACTTAAGGGGCATAGAAAGTAAGATCCTTGAAAAGTGAAATGATGTTCCTAATAGTACACCAACAACAATGTATGAGACTGGATTTTCATTACTCCACAATCTGCTTCCCATATCACAATGAAATATCCTTAAAAAGCTATCAAATTACTTCAAGTAGAATATCTATACTATTATAATCCAGAGCTGTAAATTGCAAATATTTTTTTACTAACATGTCTTTTTCAAAGGCTCTCAGAGACCATGTAATGGGCCTGTACAACAGGAGGGTAGAAGCCTTTGAAGAAATGGTATGTAGCTGGTCACATTCCAACCTGGACAATCAATTTCCAATATTAAGGAAAACAAAAGCCAAAACATGTTTTTGGCTCTAATAAGAATTAACAACAATTATCAGCGTTTCCTCTTTATAAGCGCTCCAAAGTAGGGTCTCTAAAGTGGGTTCTCACTGCCCTATTTAGAGGAATTCATCTGTTTAAGACTATTTTATTCTTTTACTTGGCTCATTCTTATCCAGTGATCACCTCTGCTAAAGATAATATAGAGGTAAGTGTTTGCTCTACGTAAGGACCTTTAGGATTTGGCAACACTAAGGCTGGCAGTGAAGAAGTACAGGAAGCACTTTCTTTTTTAGATAGTGGTATCCCAGACGAACAAAAACTAGAAGACTATCCTTAATAGTGTTGAGTGGAGGATTACTGAATTGTTTATAATACTTAGATAACAAAAATGCATGAAATGGTTATCTACTCCAGATTAGTGAACTTCAATCTCCTGGAAAAACTACTTTAAGATTTCTATTTGATACACAGCTCTCACACTCCCTTACTCCTAATTTTCTCTGTTGTCCTTAGCCCTGCATGTTACAGCATCTGAAAAAAAATTGTTAGAAATCAAAGTAAGGCATTAGTAAATGCACTCCTGGTGAGAACCTGAAAGACATCTATGTCCCAGTAGATGACTTCAGGCTAAGTACACTAGAGAACCATGTCAAGTTTTTTATTCTATAACTCTTGAATTCTTAGCTGTTGATTAAAGTTACTTTAAAAGTACATCTTCAAAAAAATAGGGTGTTATGATTTGTGTCTACATGTACGCCAAAAGCCTCATGCAATCATGGGGCAGCTTCTACAGTTTATGACTGACTCAGGGTCCAATGCTAGGATTATGGGTGAGAGTGGTACGCCCATCCTGGCTCAGACAGCCTGCATATAATATAAGGGAGAAAAAGAGTATTTTACTCTTGCTGTTTTTGCTGCTTTCTGTCACCATGAACTGTTGCCATCTGCCATGTGCCACTCTGCCTTGAGGCCAGCTCAGCAACAACAGTTAACGAAAATAGAATTTGGTACCAGAGACATGGGGCTGCTGTTGTGACTATCCCTGGTCATAGAATTTAGAAGCTTTTGGAAATGGCTTGTGGGAAGAGTGATGAAGATGTCCCCTGAAAAAGTAACTCTAGAACACCTTAGGCTGTTCTGTTTGGGAGATTCTTGTCAGAATCAGAACCAGAAAACTGATAGAAATCCTGCTGGTAAAAGACTGAGCTCGGGATGTTTCTGCTGGGAAGGAGGACAGCACTGGCTGTTGGAATCAAAACAATGTGTTATGGCTTGGCAGAAAGTTTGTCTGCATTTTGCTTCTGTTCAGAGTACCTACGATTGAGATAAGGGGGGTGTACTACTTAAGCTGGCAAATGAAATTTCATGGCAGTCAAATATGAAGCAGTGGCATAGCTACTGTTGAGAGCTTTTAGCTAGATTCATGTTGAGAATCAAGAGTAAAGAGCCGAGCAGGATGATTTAAAACATTGTGAGTTTGGCCAGAAAGGAAGGTGCAGTAAAGTTGTGGACTGTAAAGGTAGAGCAGAGGAAATATTAGTTGTTGAGAAGGAAGAGGATAATATACAAGATAGCCTGAGGGCATCACTTGCAGTGTTTCTATCCTTTGCAGCACTGAAACAGCAAAAGTGAAAGATTGCTTTGAGGAGAAAGCTGCAGAGCACCATGTTCTGGAATGCTGGCAGCCACACCATAAGCAGGAATGGGAGCAGCATAGAGAATTTGTTCCTCAGAACTGGATTCATTCAGAGTGCCCAGTAATCCAAGCACTTGACTCTTACAGCCAAGAAGGGAGGAAGCCTGGCTACTGTTCCATGTGGCAGCAGACACTGGCATCACCTATGTGGCACTGGTCTTACATGTATGCAGAATACAAGAGTTCTGAGGTTCAGCAAGCTTTCACCTGGATTTCAGAAGTGCTGGGAGGCCAGGCAGTGTGTCTGAGGACAGTGTGTGAAGTTGTAAGAATTGAAAGGTGCGGTGGACACCCAAGAAATTTGGAAAAGCCAGGAACTTGGAGGGTCTGAGGAAAGCTCCAATGAGGGAAAAAAGTAGGACCAAGAGAGAAGCTATGGGAGCTACAACTACCAGAAGTGCCACAGAAGTAGAGCCACATGGAGCTCACAATTCGCCAGATTGCATTAGATGCTGAATGTGGAACTACTAGACCTAATGTCTGCCCTGCTGGCCTTTGGACTTGCTTTGATCCCAATGCTTTGCATCCCCATTTGTACCTTTTAGAATAGTAATGTTTATCATGTGCCACTGAATGTTTGAAGTGTTTTAACTATTCATTTGTATGAGGGCTCATCTTGGAGACTTTGGACTTGAACTTTTCAGCAATGCTGAAACTGTTAGGACTTTGGCAAATCTTAAGAGAGAGACTGAAATGCCTTTTGCATAAAGGAATGTACATGAATTTTTGTGGGGCTAGGGGAAGAATGTTACGGTTTGCATCTAGATGTATTCCAAAGCCTCATGTAATCATGGGCTGGGCTTCTAGAGGATGAATGATTCATGGCCCAAAGCTGGGATTATGGGTGTGAGTGCTACACCCACCCAGAGGCAGGCAGCATACATACAACATAAGGGAGGGAAAGACACTTGCTCCTGGCTGCTCATCCACTTTTGCTCTTGTTGTTTTGCTGTTTTCTGCCACCATGAACTGTTTTTTTCATGAACTGTTGCCATCTGCCACGTGCCACTCTACCGTGGAGCCAGCTAAGAATGGACGGAAACTTTTACAAACAATGATCTATATATGCATTTCTTTAATCTTGGGCATTGTGTATTTTGTCTCAGCAATGAGAAAAAAGTAACCAAGGCATAAGGCCTATAAAGCTTTCTTGTTACCTGGTGGTTTTTCTTTAAAGAATTCTAAAAGTCAAGTTGTCACCTGCAATCTGTAAATAAATCTAAGTTAAAAAAAATGGGAAACTTAAAAACTTGAGTTGTTTCCAAACATCACAGGACAAAAAAGAAACTAAAGCAAAGAGAGTTTGAAGGAATGATTATATAACTTAATAGGCATTTAAAATCTCTTATGGGGTGCCGGGGAGATGGCTCAGTAGAATAAGTGCTTCCCTGGCAAGCTCAAGTGCCTGAGTTCAATCCCTGGTTCCACAAAAACAAACAAAACAAAACAAAACAAAACACAACACACAAAACAACACAACACAACACAACACAAACCAAACCAAAACAAAATAAAAAATAAAATATAAAATAAAATAAAATATAAAATAGAATAGAATAGAATAGAATAGAATAAAATAAAATAAAATCTCTTAGAAACAAAATTATGTAATTGTAGGGCCAAACTAAAAGTACACAATATAAATTTTAGTAGAAATCATTAAAAAAGATACATGAGTTTTTCACTAAATGAAAACATGCCTAAGTAATTATAATTAATGATAACTGCGTAATATTTTATAGTGCACAAAGAATACTAAATTTCTCAACTTAGTAATTTTGTAATACCATTTGTTTGGCTTTTTGTAGCTCTATTTTGAGATCATTACATTCTTTTTTCATCAGCTCCAGCTCCTGTTCCAAACCATGGATCTTCAGGTCACAGCTCAACTTTTCCACCTCCCAGTTTGAAGAAGGTGGATTTAAATTCCTCATCACTACAAAAAGGATTAACATCAATATTGTTATCTGTGCTTTTCTGCACTGATTGCAATTCTAAAAACATTATGATGGTAAAATACAGATCAGAAAAAAATAAATGTAAAACATACACAACAATTAATAGTTTTTAAGGACAGTAATTACTTTCAAAAATCAATGTTAATGACAGAAAAAAAATCTAATCCTGTTTTAGATGTATTAATTACCCAACTCTAGTTTTCTATTTAAAATCAACTATAAATTTGTCAGCTTCAAATTTTTACAGATAACCATACTAATCAAATATATGATCAAATGTAGACCGATTGCTAAACTATTCTGTATAATCCAGACTTAAGATAAGCCTCAGTTAATCATTTTACCTAGTTTCTTTAGAGTACAAAGGTTGGCCAATAGCCTAGAACCCGTTGTCAAAACAAGTCTATAGATAAGCATTCCACTGTAGAAACTCAGTACAACTTGATTCTGTCTTTCCTTTGATATGATTCTTTAGTCTCTCCATGTACAAAAAGCTCTAACCAGTTATGATATGAAATCTATTAATTTTCTATCCAAAAGTATCTCAGTGGCCTATTCTTCAGCTTATTTCATGGGAACAGACTCTTAATTTATAACCATAAGATCAAACTTTCCACCTCAACATTTCATCTGTATCTTTTAACAATTTTTAGAAAGAAAGAAAGAAAATGGAATGAAAGCACTTCGTAAGTTTCTAAAAAGTTCAGTGCAAAGGGTAAGGGTAAGACAGGACAGTTCTACCAGTGAGGCAGAACTTTTAGATCTGAAGGTGGGGTTTTACTCTTTTCCTCCTCTACTTCATCAAAACCAGCCTTGAATAAAAACCATCAAGTTTAAAGAAGAGTACAGCTTCTAGCTACAAAAAAGTTAAATGAAATGCATTATATGAAAGAGCAGAAAAATTAACATAAGCCAAAAATTAAAAATAAGTTACGGCCACAGAATGAATATATTTATCTGATAATATAACATGCAAAGTAAAACATGTATTAATTTTGTTAGCATTTGTACAACAAGTAAGTGGCATACCCTGCTGAGTTTCCACCTCTGTTCTCAGCTGGAGGAGTTCTACTTCTTTAGATTGTAGCTGCTCATTCAATACTTTCAAAGATTCAGAGTTGTCTTTATTCTATTTAAGTAGGGAAAATGCCAAATTACATTTAATAAAATCTTTCTCTATATATATGTTGGTATTATACCCTAACTTTCAGGTAGATACTGAAAAAAAGTTAAATCTAGCCTTTAAAAGTAAGTTGGGAAAATGAACCCAGTTTCTCACTAATCTTCATTCTTTGTCTCAGGACATAACTAATTCAACAGCTTTTTTCTTATAAACACAGTTCTACGATCGCATGGTTTTTCAAAATAAATTAGTGGTGTTAGATTAACGTATTTAAGTCCTAAAGAGCATTACAAAGTAATTATTTACTTTCATATTGAAATAAAGTACAAATACAACTTAAAAATTCCATTTGTCCTTGAAATATATTTTAAATTTCTAATTAACAAATATGAACATTTAACTTCTTTTTATTTTTAAATCTCTTGAAAAAGAACTCATTTGTAATAAAGAGATCATTTTTTTCAGACCAACTTACCATTTTATCCAATTTGCTTTTCAAATTATCTCTATCAATGCAAACCTCTCGATATGCATGATAAGCCTTATTTACTTGTTCTCGTCCCACAGAACTTGTTTCTTCATCTAGTCGAGCTCCTACAAGCTAATGGTATGAAATTAGAAAGAACGCTTAAGAGGATATGCTATGAAAGAGAAGTAGGTCTGATAGCCCTATAACTTCAATTGTAATACAGAGATAAAGCCCCATCTATAATAAAGTATTTCATTTCTAAGCAATTAATCTTTACTGACTGAGACAGCAAGAGTTCAGAATAAGTTTATCATTTCTCTGTTTTTAATTCGTATATAGTAGATATTTTATAACACATTAAACTATCATATTACAGCACAGTACATTATTCTTGGGTGTACAGGGTGTTCAGGGTCTCACTACCACATCGGACTCGTGATCTGCCTGTTTACAGCCTTCCAAGACCTGGGATTACAGGTGCACACCACCACGCCCAGTCTTACATTATTCTTTTAAAGTGTTTTGGCACTCTTCAAGTCTATAGTGTCTCATTTCCACCATCAGAAAAAGTATCATGTTAAGCCATACTCAACATTTTCCATGTAAGGAAAAAGACATGGCAGTTTATTCCTTCTTGTATTACTGTAGAATAAAAATAGGCTTGTAAGTCATAAAGTACAGAATTATTTCCAGTATTATATATCAAATCCCATTTTTCTACTGAATTTCAAAATACAGCTGTGCTAAAAAGTTATCTTCTCTCTTTATTCCAGTACATCAGATTCAATCACTCATATGAATGGAAAGAAACTAAGACAATTTTTACAGCTGACTCCTCTTACTGGACTTTATACGAAATCAACTCTATCAATGCTCCACCCTGAAGTTTTTGATTTTTTTCACTCAGTCATGTCCTTTCTCACTCCCTCAAAGGATGCAAAAAACAGTAATTGAGGCAAATGACAGTTGCAGAGAAACCACATAAGGAGCCAGAGAACATTTTGTGTCTTCCTTGTGGTTTTTGTGCTCTATTCATTCAGAGAACTTCTCTAGAACAGAACTACAGAAATGATCTCTGAAAGCACAGCCTTCTAAGTTTTTTAGTACAGGATAATTATTTTCTTAGATTGATGAAAGCTCATTATCCTAACTCTTGTGATAGCTGCTTTTTGTAAGTTATAAATCTGATCTGAAGAAACACAAAGGAAAATTAAAATAAGCCTTAAAAATAAATGAACAATTAAGGAAGATTTCCAAATTCAGAAGACCAAACAAGAGTGGTAATTTACACCGAATTAGTTACCATACTATAAATTTCATAACACATATAAGTCAGCATTCAGAATGAAACAAATAAATGTTTATCAGTTAAAACTAATTTTTTTTTTTTTTTTAAATGTTTTCAGTACAGAGTCTACAGGGTCTCACTACACAGATTGGACTCATAGTGATCCATCCTTCTGTTTTCAGCCTCCCAAACTCTGGGATTACAGGCACGTACCACCACACCCAGTCTCAGTTGCCCTCTCAGCATGCACCAGGGGCAGGGCCAGCACCACAAGCTGGGGATTGAATCCCAAAACTATTATTTATACTATGTGTGGAAGAAAAAAAGGAATGCAAAGGTAAAGATTCTGGTCTTGGTGAAGAACTTATTGAACATATTTAATGCTCTAGCAACTTTTCTCCACTGGTATTCCTCCATTTAATTTCCTCACTTTTTTGCACAGATTTGAATATTCTTAAGATTTTTGCAGCTATAAAGGTAAGGCAATCTAAGAAAAAAAATTGGAATAGAACATCTCCAAGTTGTTAAATCCTATTGTAAAAATATTTGCTAAGCACATGATAAATGAAATATAGTAGGGTAACTTTACTACCCAAGAATTCTGAGATTCATAGTAACTTGTCTTTGGAAATGTAGTACAATGAAGGACTACAAAGCAGAAAATATTTTCTATGCATTCTAAATTACTATTTACATCATAAACATGAAAGTAGATGAAAAACTTACCTTTTCTTCCAAAAACCTTATTCTTTTCTTTAGGAAAGAGTTCTCTTTCTCCGAATCATTAAGTCGTTTTTTGATGTCTTCGTAAGCAGTGACCAAGGCAAAATGTGAAGCAACAGACTCATCTCCTGAATATAATGAAACTGGAGTCACTGTATCTCTTCTATGAGCTTTTTCATGATTCAGAATGCAGATATCATCTTCTACTAGTGCATCCATGACAGCTACTTAAAAAAAAAATGAACAGGAAAAAGATATATTTAGAAATGACTTACTGGGACAGTGTTGACAATGCCAACTTTTTTTTATAAGTAGTAATACACAATTGTTAGGAGCACAGCTGCCTCATTTATAATCCAAGTTCTATTAGGTAGAGTTTGTCTGAGTTTGAGCAAGAATATTTAATGATTAAAAGCCACAAAGAATTTAAATCTATAATCTATTATTAGAAAGTTTTATAAAAAGCTGCAAAATACCATTTTCATTGAAAGAATCAAAATTTTTATGCCTTTATTTGTTCATCTTAAAAATAATAAACAGTAAGTTTTACAGTTTTTCACACTATACGTTTTCAAAAATGCTTTGAATACAACTCATATTATGCAATTTTTAATATACTGTTTACTGTACATTCTTTCATTATAAGACTTTAGCTATGTTGTCATGCATTCACAATAGTAGACAAACTGATTAATGTTTGAGTGTCCACTACGTTTCCATACACTTTTTTTTTTGGTGGTGCAAGGGATCAAATGGAAAACTCCATACATGTTGTGCAAATGTTCTGTTGCTGAGTCACATCACCAGACCTACTACGTTCTTTCTGTATTATCTAACTTAATGATACAAGCAATTCTGTGAGGCAAAGATCATGCATATTTTACAGTAATAAAACTTACTATAAACTATAGCAACTTGTCTAGATATGGGCATTTATAGGCACAATCTTGACTTCTGTGAGGCCAGAGGCATGTATTTTGTCCACTATTATGACTCTTGACTCATCAGTGTGTAGAAGACATTCAATAAATATTTGATTCCTACAGGAAGAATGGATAGACTTATACTGAACTCTGACTCCAAGTTACCTTCATTTAATGAAAGACATACTTTCTCTGTACATTTGTTATTCAATTTAGCATTACTCCCCCATCCAAGTTAGTTCTTACAAAAAAAAATTATTGAAAAAGAAAATGGTAGTTCAAGTCTTCGAAGAAGGCATAGGTGAAAAACTCAGCATCTAAAATATCACAAATATCCTGTAGTTTAAACTAAAACACTAAATACAGCATTCTAACTAAAGATGATCAATGGAATTTCATCTATCTTAGGTTAGTAATTAATGATTACTGAAAAGTTTTGCTATTCCTTCCTTGATATGAAAGCTGATTACTAGTATCAGTCACGTTTTAAGAGCATTACAAGAAAATGAGGTAGAAGGAATTCAAGTCAGTCTTTCAACCGAATACAGTTAAGTGAAGAGCTGAGATGCAAACAACCAATTTAGCCCTCCAGTCCAAGCTTCACTATGCCTGCTTTCTTCTAAAACTCCTTTCCTATATCAACTGATGCCTACAAAGTGGGTTTGTTAAACTCTTATTTCAGACAACATGACTACTTCATGAATGAAAAGTTTTTCTTATAATATTCTGACTCTGGTCTAAGTTAGCTTTTCTACTTTATAACTAAAAACTTGTAATTCCTGTCAAATTAACGCAAAGTTTGGAGTGTCTTAAGTGATTTGCCTATGTAGGATTCAAGATAGGATGGTAAAAATTCATGTATACACTCCAACTCTTTAGTAGATAAAACCTACAAACACCAATTTAAATTGGTGGGCAAAAAGGCAGGCCCTGTGTGCTGTTTTTAACTATATAAGAAACTTTTTATATATTTTTATTAGTGCATATTAATTATACAAAATGTGATTCACTATAGCATTTTTGTATAGGCATACAACATACTTCAAATTTTAACATCCCTCCTTACCTTCACCTCTCAATACAACTCCTACTCTGAAATCCCCAGTCTATGAATAAAATCCAACAAAAATGGGCTATGCTATTTTACAAAAAGTGGCAGATTCTCATTAACGTAATTAACTCATGCTGATTCTGATGTAAGCCAACCTTCTAATAATAAGCTGTTTAGGATTTCTTCCCCTGACAGGATTTACATTTCTCCTTCTGAGCTTCAACTGTATTCCAACAGTAGTAATCATACCAAACATACTGTTGCTAGTCAAAACCTTCACTATTTGCTTAGCAATAGGAAATTACAGTTTATTTCCAATATTACAAACTGCAAGTATGGGTATGTATCTGCATGTAAGATTCACCCTCACATATATATATATACTGTTTTTTAAAAGTAAAGTAAGAGTAGCTGGCTGCTTAAGTGTTAGGATGCAGTCTAAAGAGGTAAAATCTAAATTAAAAATAAAATTGACATGCATGGAGCATAAAATGCTTTACACCATCAAAAAATAGATGTTTTACTTTGTATTGTGCAAGAATCTGAGCTTTTACATTCCTGCTTTTCATAAGCTCACTTGTGATTCTTGTATTAACTCCTTTTTATCATGAAACAATAATATACTAAGGAAGAAAACCCAATGTGAGAGACTGTTGAGCAAAACCGTAGTTACAATAATTCCAGGTTATATACTTGCATCAATACAATGTACTTTGGGGGTGGGGGACAGGAAGGAGGAATGGTTTTCAAAGTTTAAAGACCTCAAAGACTGAGGAGGAAAGTTGAAAAGCGTAAGGTCAGCAAGTCAAAATAAAACAAATGTGATAGCCTTTTATGACAGGGACTATAGATTTTGGTTTTTAATCTGTAGAATTTTTAAAAAGACCTGAATATCATTATACATACTTACTAAAAATACTGACAACTGCTATGGTACGGACAAGTTTCATCTGAAGATGCAATCTATAGGGTGGAAGTATTAGTTAACGGAGCGGTAAGGAAAAGCCACAGATCCTTGATGATGTACCCTAACAGAGGATGCTGGGTCCTTGGTCTAGTACTCTTCCTTTCTTTCTGCGTCCTGGCTTGTGATTTGAGTGGTTTGCTCCCATATATGCTACAGTCAGAGGCCAAAAGCCTAATGGGTAATTAAACCTCAAAAATTGAGCTAAGTAACATTTTCTTCATGAGTGTCCTATCACAGGTATTTCACTATAGTAACACAATGCTGATTAATACAACTAAATCAACTAATTAGTGGTATGTTCATAAATATTATTTCATTTAATTTTCTTGACCACCCAATTAAGTAGTTTTTTTGTGGTAAAATCATGTTAAACCCATGCCACAGATGAAAAAAGTGGGACTCAAAAAAAGGTCATGAAGTTTATTCAAGATCAGATAATTAATATACAAAAGAGGAACTTTTAAGATTTCAAAACCTAGACTATTATTTTCCTTGCCTAGTAAATCTTTTATAAAACCTCAGTTATAAAGAATTATAGTACTAGAACCCCACAGAAGGCTTATAAGTATTTTTGATGGGGGTGTGTTCACTCAGCGTCAACAGGGTCACATTTTATACATCATTTTTAACCAAGTGAATAGCTAGACTTATGTATTTATGTTAGCTTTGTGCAGTGGTTGATTGTGTCAACTTGAGAAGTTTACTTAACTAAATTGGCTCAGCAATTCTACACTCCCTTTTATACCATTACTTAGAAGATATAAAAGGGAAATGAAGGAGGGACTTGCTTCTGTTCTTCAGAGGAGCTCCCATCTTCATCTTCAATGTTGTATCCTGGCTGCAAGTGCAGACTCTGGCTTCTGCCATGGATCCTTCAGCCTTCTGGTGTAAACTTCTAAGCCTTTCATTGTAGACCTATGGGCCTCCAGATACAGACTTCTTTGGTCTCCAGTGTGCAAGACACCCTCTCCAAGCTTCCTCATCCAACTCTGTGCCTGACCACCGTAAACTAATCTGGTAATTTCTTACATATTTGTACATGTTGTGTTATATCTGTTTCTCCAGTAAAACCCTGACTGATGGAGATTTTGGTACTGGGAGTGGGGCCTCTGTTGTGATGTTGTCTGGTCATGTGACTTGACAGCCTTGGGAATTAATTTGGAAAAGTTTTAACAGATTGGGCAGAGACAGCCCTGTGTGCTGTAAACTATATTGGAGACTCTGGTTGGAGCCTGGAAAATCAAGAACATTGATGAAATGCTGCCACTTAAGATGAAGCTCAGAAGGCTTTGAGAACTGCATTGACTGCTGGACTCCAGGTAATGTATTGTGCTTTGGCAGAAATTTGGGCTACATTTTGCTTTGTTCAGTGATATTGCCGGGGTTTCAAGGATGAAATAGAGAATGTTAAAACAGGACAATAAAAAATAAAATAAAACCTTTGCATCTAAAGAGAGTATTTAAATTGCAGGAGACCCTTTCCTTCAGTCTTGCCATTCATGGGACATAAGGGCTATGATTGTAATAGTTCCTTTAATATGTTTCTAACGACATTTTTAGATACACGTTTGTAATCATGTTAATTAGTCAAACTATAGTATTTTAAGTCTGACTTTTGGTTACCCTTTAAATATTTTGCTTTTGGTATGGGAATGAATGAAAAAAAAATTGCACATGTCTAATTGTAATATCAGTGTAAATCTAAATAGGCTAAGACACATTAACCAATCTGCCACTAGAAACTAGTATAAGAATCTATGTATGGTTATCAAGTTGACCAGAAGTGGATTGTGGTAGACTGCCAACTTGCGGTCAACTTGTTACACCCAGAACTGAACTGGTGTGGTGCTGGGGTGTGGGAGGCCCTCCTGATAATTATTGCTAGCAGTGTATTTCTAGTTCAGCTCATACAACTCAATGACTTACTGAAAGCCTGTCTGGAAAAGAGGGAAGGGAGTGGAGCTTAAAGGAAAGGCCAACATTTCCACTGTTAGAACTACCAATAAATAAATAAATAGCAGTGTAGAACAATGTCTTAGAATTACATGAAGTTCTGTTAAAAAATAATGGCTACTTAGCTCAATCGCAGATTTATGTAAATCAGAATATCTGCAGGGAAAATTTCCAATTGCACTTTCAAGAAGCACCATAGGTGACTTTAAGTTCCACACAAATGAGAATCACTCATCTAGATATAATAATGCTAAGGAGCAATACGGTCTATAGAATTTTAATTGTAATTTTTCAACACTTGTAGACAAAACTAGTTGACTTACAAATTGGCAAAAACAGCCTAACTTTCTATTAATTTTGTTTTGAATAATACAGGAACTAACTTTCTATTTATCATTTAATCTCATTACAGCAGTGCTAGAGTTAGATGCAGTACACCTAAAAGCAAACACATCTATATGTGGTCATACAAACATTTTATGTATTTGACTATTCAATTTTATTTCTTCTAAGACGTTTATATAAGTATAAATTAAAGAGAGAATTGAGACGAAAGACACTGATAATTTTTCTTTTTTGTCAGGCAAGCACTTATTCTACTGAGCTATCTCCCTGGCCCTGACAATTATTATTAATATCAGTAAAATTCCAGGAACAATGATAGAAAAAGGCAGTTTGTCAGGTAAGGTGGGTAGAAAAGAGAAGGGTCATACCTGTGGGCAGTGGAGAGATGTAAGGGGAAAAGAAAGGTTTAAACACTATTAATCATAAGTATTTTAAAATATTTTAAATTGCAGCCCTCAGTTCTTTATATTACATATACTGGGACTTGGTATAGAACATTACAGAAATATCTCTGACACTAGATTGTTCTTTTTTCTGGGAATAAATACTAGTATTGGACCCTTTGCAACATTGCTATATCTACATCTACTGATCACATATTCATTTTCCTACTTCTTAGGTAGGTACTATTATTCTAGTTCATAAACTAAGTCTATGAAAATTACTTATGGCTATACAACAAACCAGTGGCGATGTTGGAATGTGAACCCAGATATGCTATCTTGACACACATTCTGAGAGGCAATGCAAAACAGATTTGCTTATTTGAATCAGAATCTGAACAAAGCAGTAGTCTATGATAGAATAAACTCTGATTAAAGATGTAAAAAACAAGATCTCTCCAACTTGACTATATATTTGGTCACCTATCTGAATCTATACTTTGCCAATTATAAATGATACAGTTGGACTACATCACTAAGATTTTTACCTTCTTAATTTGTGAAGGCAAAGTTTTAATCGAAATACAAAATGATGGGCTGGGGTGATAGCTCAGCAGTCCAAGTGCCTGCCTGGCAAACACAAGGACCTGGTTCAATCCCCAGTACAATATGCTGTGCCAGCTCTGGAACCCTAGGCACATGGTATTGGCCATGGTGGTACGTGCCTGTAATTCAGAAATTTGGGAGGCTGAGACAGGAGGATCACTACAAGCTGAGCCAGGGCTGTGTAGCAAGACCTTGTACCAAATAAATAAATAAATGATTAATTTTTTTTTTTTTTTAAATACAAGATGACAATCCAAATAGAGGAATTCACATTTGTTCAGAAAGTAATATGTAAAATTGCAGGATTTCATGCCTACATCAAATTTGGCAAGAAAGGATTATCATCAGCATAACTGAGGCTCAAAGAGGACAGCTATATTTTCTACAATCCCATGAGCAAGCCAGTGAGATAGCTCAGCAGACTAAGGCCTGTATAGGAAAGCAGAGGGACTGGGGTTGAATCCCTGGTTCCATGTGCTGTGCCACAGCCAGCCTCACCCCCGGGGTGCAGAGTGGAGTACAGGTACAGTGGATCACTTTGCATCTGGGCTGTGTAGTGAGAACCTGTACCAAATACATAAATACACACACACACACAAAAAAAAAAACAAAAAAACATGAGCAATATGTGACTGTGATGGAAGTTTGAAACAAGACCTACATAGCTCTTTTTATTCTGCTCTGCTCTTTGAAGTCTAGAGAATTTCCATCACCTTTTTACTTCTCAGAAGTTAGGATATTCTTGAACTCACTTCATATAATCAGTGAAAATACTATGGGACAAAGATAGAACACATGACCTACAGTAGTGTTCTACAAATGAGGTACACATACAATACTTCTTATTCTCTATTAATAATAAAATAATCAGGGGAAGAAAAGCTCTCGCTTATAACAAAGGGATCATCACACACCCTATAACTTCAGCTTTGTGCCTTAGAAATCAAATGTTCTATAATTAAACAAGTGCCCAAAATGTATTCAACATCAGATATACAATATAAAAAGTTCCACTTTCATTTTTATGATCCTAACTCACTAACTGCCTTAGACTACAAATCAGTTTACGTGGTCAGAAAATCGTAAGACCCCTACAGGGATAGCACAGTAAGAAGTCTATTTTTCTTCATTCGTTTAATGTATCTCAGTGCAACTGTAGCACCCATTATACCTTGAATGTTACTGATTTTATCAATAATTATGTTCTAACAAGAACAAGACAATTATACTTTGACTCAGAATATAAATTATTTAATAGTTATATTGATTTTATTACTTTGGATTTAAAATCATCACATTATTTTACTTAATCATGATATTCTGTATTTGTAATTAATATTAATCAAGTGTTTTGCAGGTAATGCACATCCCCTTTTGGAGAACTAGTTTTTGTTCTAACAATTTACTATATCTATGTAAAACCTTTGAGGTGGGCAAGTACCTTCACATTCTATAGTTAAGGAGACATGAACATGGGTAGCTGATTCATGTGGTGGCATAACTCTTGAAAGTAGTTTCAGTGTCTTAGTGTAAGTATTACCCTTATTTTAGAGACAGGGTAGACCAGGAGAATAACGTTTAACCTATTATCCACCGTCAAATGAATACAAGAAAAAAACAGCCCTTAGATCCTGGACCTCTGACCTGATCCAGTCCCATTTCTCAATACTAGGTGGTCTCTTTAATATAAAACCTTGTATACGCACACAATTTTTCACTTACCAACAATACTGCATTCAAATTTTGTAACCATCCTTGAATTTTTTTCTTTCCTTTTTTTTTTTTGGAGGGGGAACCGGGGATTGAACTCAGGCCCTCATGCTTGCCAGGCAAGGGCTTAATTCTGCTGAGCTATCTCCCGAGCCCCCATCCTTGAATTCTCTACTCTTCCCATTTACAGAAAATGTAGTGATTACAACAGACTGGGGACATTGAAAGGTTTTTAGAGAACTACAATGTAGTTTATGCCTTAAGATCTTGCTCAATCCAACTCAAAAACCCCAAAGAAAGTGCCTTCTGTGTTGAAGGACCAGAATCATTTTCAACCCTACTACTTCAGTGTCTTTGTTCATCTTAGGTATTTCCAACACAATCCGTTTGAATTAATTTATGTTTTGCTTTGTACACGTTTTTGTGGGTATGTTATCTCATTCTCCTTCATCCGAGTTCCTTGTGCTTAGGGGACGAAGGTCTATCTTGCAAGAAATAACCAAAAATGGGTTTCAATACGTGGGCTAGACTCTGGACAAACGACGAACAGTTACGCTACCTCCTAATAAAGAGCAGAGCAGAGGTTTGGGCAGAACCACTGTAGTCAAACGCCTCTCATTCCTTTCACTCTCTTCCTTCTCAGTGAAAGAAACGAAACTGAAGGCGCCCCAGCAAACCAGAGCACAGGAAGAAAATGAACAATGGGTGACAAGTGAAGGGCAGGAGGGGTCGGCAGGAGCGGGCCGCGGCGGGGGCAAGGAGTGCGCGGGTGGGCCTCTCCCTGGTGGGATGGGGCGCGGGAGAGGGTGCGGGGAGCGAACGCGTCCCACCCCGGCCACGGCACGGGGCACGGCCGCGCCGCAGCTCTCACGCGGCGCGCCACTTCACTCACCCTGAACCCCGGCAACGTAGGGCCGCCCCCGGGACCGCCGAATTTCGATTCCCCAACTGTTTGGAAACGGACTGAAAACAAACCGGGTCGACCAG
>NW_004524635.1:8777191-8778040 GCF_000260255.1 Octodon degus
ACGCTGCACCTGGGCTGGGACTGGTCCCGCCGGCGCAGGGTAGCAGGAAACTCTCCGCACACTCACCGGACCTGGGCTAGGACTGGGTCTCAAGGATGTTGAGTTTTATGAAAGTTTTCTTAGCAATAATTGAAATGACCATGTGACTTTTATCCATGATTCTATTTATGTGTTATTTGTATTGATTTGCATATATTCAACCATTCTTACATCTTTGGAATGAAACCCAGTTGAATATAATATGAGATCTTGCTTAATGTGTTGTGAAATTCATTTTGAAAGTGTTTAATTGAGGATTTATGCATCTATATTCAAGGATATTATCCTGAATTTTTAATTTGTTTTTGTTGTGTCCTTATACAGTTTTGTTATCAGGTTGATACTTATTTCAATGACTTTAACTGAAAATGTCTTTCAAATTTCTGTGTCAACTATTTATTTATTTATTTTATATTTTAGTTAGGGTCTACAAGGTCTGCAGGGTCTCACTACCTAAATCAGACTCGTAGTGATTCTTCTATGTTCAGCCTTCCAAAGAGCTGGATTACAGGCTCAGACGACCACACCCAGTCTCAATTGCCATCTCAGTTTAATTTAGGTAGGCCATATATGTCTGGAAATCTGCTGAGCTATTTGGCCTGCCCCTGTAATTTCCTTTTTTTTTGTGTGTGTGTGTGTGGTACCCGGGATTGAACTCAGAGCCTTGCACTTGCCAGGCAAGCACTTATTCTACTGAGCTATCTCTCTGGCCCTTTTTTTTTTTTTTGTGGAAGTAAGGATTTTTTTTTTTAAATTTTATTTATTTATTTATTTATTTGTGTGTGTGGCCAGCTCAGCCCACCAGGGGGC
>NW_004524635.1:8778140-8783595 GCF_000260255.1 Octodon degus
AATATATGCAGTGTATTATTTGTTGAAACTGTACTTCCGATTTGATTTGAAACTGTCTCATTGCTATATGTTTTTCAATAAAACTGTAGAAAAAAAATAAAAAAAATAAAAAAAAATAAAAAAACTACTCAACCACTGAAAGAAATTGTAGAATACTGGAAAAAATACAAATATATCTGCGTACTGTTTCTTAAGTATTCACACTACTCAAACGATAATTACATTCAGGAAATCCTTATTAAAATCCTATTGACTTTTTGCATGAATAAAAGAGTTCTAAAATTCATAAGAATGAAAAAGCACTGACTATCCAAAATAATCTTCAAGAACAGTTGTAGTTTTTATCTTGGCCCACTAGATGGTTAGATACTTGCATCAGAATAAAATAGGAGACAGGGTAGGTAGAGAAATCCAGATTTGAGAAGACAAAGGGAGAAACTTACTGAAGCAAAATACAATCTGAGGAAAGTTTAGAAAGAGAAGCTGGACCACAGCATCTCTAAACTCCAGATGTGGTGTACCATCTTGCGAAAGAATAAGGTACAAGAGCGGAAGCTGGCATCTCAAAGGTGGCCAGGCTGATGAAATAGGTTACCAATTCTATCCTCTTCACTGGGAAGAGGAACATAGTGGGATATTTACAATCTAAGGTATCAGAAAAACTAGTAGTATATGAAGGGACTTGAAAGCCCTTAAGAATTGGAAAAAAAAAAATAGTGCCAGATACGAGCACTGAGAGTACTGAGGTCCAGGAGCTGTGTTAATGAGCAGTAACTCTGAGTGACTGGACTTCAGAGATTGAAGAGACCTGATAGAATCAGATAGACTTGGGTAGATTTTCTCATTCCTTCCAAAGCACTGAGATTCTTGTATCCACAGGTTACATTGTACACCATCCAAAATCCACTGGTAGGCACTTATATTGTATTTCCCACCATGCCCTGTAGAGGGCTGTTGAACCCTGAGGCTCTACCATGTTCATGAGGTAGAGTGTATTGGTCTATATCTAGATGCCTCCCAAAACCCTATGCTCTCATAGGCAGGGCCTATGGAAAGTGATTAGATTATGTGAGATTATAGCTGACTTGCTCTTAGGAGGAGGGTGATCAAAAGAGGCAGGTTTATGAAGGTATGGCCTAGAATTGCTAATCTCCCTACCTAGATCTTCTTACATGCTGTTTTCTTTTGGCTATGCCAGCCCTTGTTTTATGCCACCCTGCCTTGGAGTCAGCTGACTATAGACTAAAGCCTCTGGAAAGTGACCCAAAGCAAACCTGGACTCCTGCAAACTGTTGAGTATTTTGTCCCAACAAGAAGGAAAGTGACTAAGACAAGGAGTAATTCATTGGAGATAGTGACTAAAGAAAAATTGACATGATCAATGGAATAGAATTTAGGATGCAAAAAGAGCACCAGACACCTTTGACCATTTGATGTTTTTTTTTTTTTTTTTTTTTGCGGAACCAGAGATTGAACTCAGCCCCTTGCGCTTGCCTGGCAAGCTCTTATTCTACTGAGCTATCTCCCTGGCCCTTTGACTGTTTGATTTTTGATAAAGGTGCAAAAGTATACTGAGGAAAAAAAGATAGTCTTTGTTACAGATGGTGCTGGGAAAATTGATTATTTACATGCAAACAAATTAATCTCGACCCATATCTCTCACCCTTTTAAAATCAAATAAAAATGGGTCAAATAAATATAAAAGCAGGAACACTGAGTAGATAAAGTAGGTAAAATTTGTTAAATTATAGGCACAGGGAAAGACTTTCCTTACAGAATTGTGGAAGAAACAAATAGCACTATAATAAATTTAAAAAGCTTTTGCACATAAAAAGGCACCACTAACACAAGAAACAATCTAAAAATTACAAATATTTTTGCCAGCTACTCACACAGGACTAATAGCTAGAATATATTAAAGAAAAAAAGCCCTTAGCTCAATAAAAGATGGAATCTAAAAATGGACGAGGGAAATAGACATTTCTCAAAAGATATATAAATGGTCAACTGGTACATGAAAAAATGTTTAACATATTTGGCTATTAGAAAATGGAAATTAAAACAATACTGAGATACCATCTTATCCCATAAAGAATGGCTACAAATACTAGTGAAGTTGCAGGGTAAAAAGAAACTCTTCTACATTTTTAATAGGAATGTAAATCAATACAACTAATATAAAAGCCAGAATGATAATTCCTCAAAAATCTAAAACTAGAAATTGCATTTGACCCAGATATTCTCATTTTAGGCATCTTCATGAATAAGTTAAAGAAGTTTTTACATTTTACAGTCATTGTCACTATCCCTCAGAAGTTTAAATTATTTTTCCTTGATTTATTCTGTGAGGCATTCACTTTTTAGGATCATGTTGTTAATTTTCCAGGAGCTTTTTCCTTTTTGAAATTTATTCTGTTATTGATTTCTATTTTCATTGCACAGTGGGTGAGTTGAATACATGTTATGATTTCCATTCTTTTGTATTTATTTAAACAGATCTTAATGAACTAGTATGTGGTACTTTTTGGAAAATGTATTATGTGCTGCTGAAAAGCAGTTGTACTTTGTTGTAAAGGAGTGGAACACTGTAATGGTTTATATGTTGTGTCAATTTGAGAAGTTTAGAAGTTTAACTAAGTGATTAGGTAGGAGCCCAATGTCCTCACTTTCTAAGCATCCTGACCCTGTACAACAGGAGGGTACAGACATGGTGTGGAAGGGGAGCCTGTGTACAAAATAAGGAAGGAAAAGAGGCTTACTCTTATCCCCTTTTGCTCTTGTTGCTTCTGCTATCTTCTGCTGCCTTGAACTATTGCCTCTGTGCTATGCCACCCTGCCATAGAGCCAGCTGATTATGACCTGAAACCTTCACAAACCATGAGCTAAATAAACCTTTACTTCTGGTTTGTGAAGGTTTCAGGTCATAAATAAACTAAATAAACCTTAACTTTGGGTGTTGGGTGTTTTGTCTCAGCAATGAGAGAAAAGTAGTCAAAACAAATTCTCTGTATATATCCGTTAATTCCAAATGTTCATTATTTTTTTTGTTTAGTTGATCTGTCTCTTTGCAAACTTTGGGAATTTAAATCCCATACTATGATTGTGTTAATGTTTGTTTGTTTATTTATTAATGTATGTATTTGGTACAGGGTCTATAGAGCATCACTACACAGATCAGACTTGTAGTGATTCTCCTGTTTTCCCAAGCACTGAGATTACAGGCGTGCCCACGCCCAGTCTCAATTGCCATTTTAGCCTGCCCCAGGGATGGGGCTGGCACAGCACACTGGGGATCGAACCCTGGTCCCTGTGTCTGCCTAAGAAGGCACTTTAATTCATTGAGTTATCTGGCTGTCCCTGTGTTAATGTTTATTTAAACTTTTAGTTTGAGCAGTTTTTGTTACAGCACAGCTGCACAAGCACCTGCCTGGTAAATTCAAGGTTCTGAGTTTGATTCTCCATTAAAAAAAAAGAAAAGAAAAAAAAAAGATTTGTTTTATGAAGATAGATGCGCTGGTATTTGATGTATATATGTTGAATTGATGTTATCTCTTCTACCTGGATTTTTTCTTTAACTAGTATGTAGTGACATACTTTGACTCTTCCAATCTGGAAGTGTCAATTGATACTCCTGATATTCTCAGGGTCCTGGCACATGAAATGTTGTTTTCTATTCATTCATGTTTAGTCTGTGAATATCTTCTTGGATGAGATGAGTTTCATGAATGCATAGTGACTATACTAATTTACATTCCCAAACCACAATATAGAAAAGTCTTTTTCTCCCACTTTCTTGCTAACACTTCTTGTACTTTTGATGGCAATTCTGACTGGATGAGTTGGATTCTCAGTGTAGTTTTGATTTACATCAAACTAATAGCTAAAGATGGAGGAGTTTTTTTTTTTCATATAGATAGTAGGCATTTGTACTTTTGAGAAGTATCATTTCAGTTCCTTTGCTATTTTGTTGAAAAAATTATTATATTCTTTTTAAAATTCTTTATGTATGCTGAATATTAATCTGTCAGAAGAATAGCTGCCAAAGATTTTCTTTTATCACTTTGCTTAGTGTTTTGTTTGCTGTGAAGAAGATTTTAAATTTTATATTACTTCATTTTGCTCCTGAGATAGTGGATTCCTATTTCAGCAGAGCCATATCTATATAATGAAGTATGTCCCCTAAATATCTTCAAGCAATTTCAAAGTATCAGTCTTAAATTTAGGTTTTTTGATCCATTTTAGTTGCTTTTTAGCAGAGGATGTGAAATAGGGATCTAGTTTTAGTCTTCTGCATATGGATGCCCAGTTTTTTTTTTTTTTTTTTTTTTTTTTTTTTTGGTGGTACTGGGGATTAAACTCAGGGCCCTGCGCTTGCCAGGCAAACACTTATTCTACTGAACCATCTCCCCAGCCCTGCCCAGTTTTTGTTGAATCATTTTTTTTTAAGAGACTGTCTTTTCTATAGTATATGTTTGCATCACTCATCTCAACAATGAGATGGCTGTACTTCATGGGTGTATATCTGAGTTCTTTATTGTATTTAGATTGTTTTATGAGTCTTTTTTTGGTAGTACCTTGATGCTTTGATTGCTATGGCTTTGTCCTATAATTTTAAAATGAGTATAGTGACACTGCAGCATTATTCTTTTTCCTTATGCTTCTGTATGAATTTTATGAGTTTTTTTTCCATTTTGTGAAGAATGTTGTGCTTTTCTTTCCTGGGAATTGCAGTGAATCTTTGGATTGCTTTCAGGAATATGACTAAGTGAACAATATTAATAATGCTGTTATGTGAACACAGGAGGTCTTCTAAGAGCTTCAATTGCTTTATTTTTTGTTAATTTTTTAATGTAGAGGTGTCTTAGGTTAGGTTCATTACTAATTACTATATATTATTGAAAATATCAAGAATGAAATATTTTCTGATTTTTTTCAGCAAGCTTATAATTCGTGTGTGGAAAAATTATTAATTTTTTTTTGCTGGTTTTATATCATGCTACTTTTCTGAACTTGTTTATTAACTTAAAATTTTCTAGTGAATGTTGTTAGAGTTTTGCAAGTATAGGATAATATTTACAAGTATATATAATATTTCTTTCTTTCCTATTTTCTATCACTCTGATGCCTCACAGTTCTTTTTTCCTGGATTATATTTAAATGTTATGTTAAAGAAAAATATGAGAGCTAATGTTCTTGTTATGCTTCTGATTTAAGACAAAATGCTTTCAGCTTTCCCTCTTTCAATATGATGTTGGATATGATTTTTGTTGTGCACAATCTTTATTATGTTGGGGGAAGAAACTAGGTAAAAATTCTATGGTGCCTTTGGAAATTTTATCATGAAAGGATGTTGAGGTTTTTTTTATTTTTATTTTTTTTCTTTTCAAAGTTTTATTGATAAACATATAGCAATGAGACAGTTTCAAATCAAATCGAAAGTACAGTTTCAACAAAT
>NW_004524635.1:8783695-8789867 GCF_000260255.1 Octodon degus
CCTGAACCCCGGCAACGTAGGGCCGCCCCCGGGACCGCCGAATTTCGATTCCCCAACTGTTTGGAAACGGACTGAAAACAAACCGGGTCGACCAGGGGTCACCACGGGCTTCCGGTTTCCTCGAAGACACCGCTGCTGGCCCCGAAAAGGTGGCGGCTCGGGGCCCACCGCGCAGGGATTCCCATCTCGTCGGCCACGGCCTCGGCAGCGGCGCGGCACAACCCTCCGCCGGCCAGCGCGGAGCTCAGGGAGGAGGGGCGGGCCGAGGCGCTCGGCAGGCCCGTCTCCCGGCAACGCGAGCCCTCGGGGTCCCCGCCCGCCCGCAGCGTCAGGGCCGGCGCGGGGCGGAGAGGCGCTGTAGAGCCGGGCCGTGGAGGTTGGGCCGGCACCTGGGGCCTCCGAGTGAGGACCACCGTCCGCGGGCGGCCGCCGGGACTGCGCGAGGAAACCGGAAGTCGGGCCGAGGCGCGGGCGGGGCTCCCAGGGAGGGGCTGGCGCGGACTACGCATCCCGTGAGCCTCTGCGACGGGGCGGGGCGCGCCGGCGGCAACGTGCGAAGGCGGAGAGGCGCCGGGTAAGAGCGATTGGGGAGCGGAGGCTGCAGGGCCGGGGCCGCCTCAGGGGCGCCCTCTAGCGCGTTCTTGTCGCTCGGCGCGGGCCGCCTAGGCTGAGCCGCTCGGTGCGCTCCCCTGGGTGGTAAGCGGGCTGCGGACTTCCGGTGTTGGAAACCCTCAGGCGCTCGCTCCCACGCCGACCTGAGGGTTTGCTGAGGCCCCGGTCGTGGCCACGGACGGGCGCGGGCCGCAGAGGACGCTGGGCTGTGGGTGGGAGGACGCGGGAGGGCACGGAGCCGTGGACGGTGCCCTTTGCCCTGGAGTTGCCACCGCCTGAGGGTACTTCTAGGCGGTACTGTCTTGGGCTGTGGAGTCACGGATTGATTACAGTCCTGTGGTTGTGGTTGCACAGAGAGGACACTCGGAACCTGTGGGGAATTTTTGGTTAAACAACAACAAAGACACAACACTAACTAGAAAGTGTGTGCGCTTTCATTGCCAGTTAGCAACGCTTGCCACCGCACCTTCCCTCCTTAAGTGTTATTTTGTCGCGTCAAATCCTACATTTTTTTTAGTGTTCTGTTGAAGGATTTTTTTTGCATGTACCTTAATAAATAAGCCCGACGGTCAGCTCAATGGCGTGGTTCAATCTGAGGGTTTACTTCAAAATACGTTCTTATTGTTTAAAGTCTCTTTGTGGTGTAAAACTTCACAGTTGTTAAGAAGACCACATCTTAAAGATAGATACTTTAGAAAAAAAAAATTAAGGTCTCTATTATTGTAATGAGAGGGCTGGGGAATATAGCTTAGCGGTCCGGCGCCTGCTTGGCAAGGGCAAGGTCCTGAGTTTGATTCCCTTGAAAAAAACAAAACAACAACAAAAACCCCGAAAAACCCAACTATTATACTTAATGTAATGAGAAAGGAGATACATTTGCTTTAGTCGGTTGTACTGGGAGATGGATAATCATTTTTAATATCTTAAGCAAGATTCAGAGCAGTATTTTTAATATTTCGAGCAAGAATAGTCCTTAACTTTTTAATTTTTTTTTCTGATAGACCTTATGAATTTTCAGTTTAAAGACTATCCATCAAAGCAGGTACTGTATGTTTTGTCCATCAAAGTTTTGAAGTCTTAAAGTCAGTTGAGACATACAGTGTCATCAGAAGTAAAGTGATAATTAGATTTTAATTAAAGATATTATAGTGTATCTATTATTGACTAAGTATTTTAAAAATCTGGTAATGTTTTGTTTTAAAATACACACCTCTCAATTAAAATTTAAAGAAACCTGGGCTTTATTAACAAAATGTTTGACTTAAATACTCTTGATGCCTGGATTTTTTTTTTTTAATGCTGCTTAAAGGTCATTATGAACAAAAATGAGATACCACTAGAACTCTACCACCTCTTCTTTTGCCATTTGCCTCTGACTTCTCACCAATCTTTAGCCAGTTGTTAATGATGCAATTCATATCCACAACAAAATCTTATTTTTAGTATTTCTTTATTTTTGGTACAAGAAATCAGACTCAGGACATTTCACTTGTCAGGCAGGCACTTGTGCTGCTGAGCTATCTTCCTTGTCAATTTTTGATATTTTATATGATTATAATTGTAATGTATTTATTTGCTCAGTATTACAATTTTATGATAACAGAATATGAAATAATTTTTTACAATTTAGCTCTGTAAATTTCAATTTTGTGGTAGGGAAATGTGTTAAAATGCTTATTTTCAAGGAAAAATATGTTAAACTTTTGTAGGAAGTGAAAAGAAAATATGAATTCAGCACAAAGGGGTGATAAGCAAGTTTTTAACTGTAAAAGAGTTTGTTCATGTACTTTTCAAAAGAATAGGTGATGGTAGATAAGTTACTATGGTATTTGTATTCCATTTATAAAAGAGACACACTATAGACTTCTCTCTAGCATCTAGCCTTGCGCTAGGCATATAATTTTTCAACATTAATAGATCTTTGTCTTGACATGCTTTTTCAGCCAACAGTAATTAATTTCTGACAAACTTTCTTCTAAGTTAAATTACCACTATTTGCAGATGACATGACCCTCTATATAATGACCCCAAAACTCCACCAAAAGACTTCCAGATATTATAATCACATTCACTAGCAGAGCTGGACACAAAGTCAACACTCAAAAGTCAATAGCATTCCTTTATACAAACAACAAATTCACTGAGAGGGAAATTAGGGAAACCACACACTGCTTGCTAGCATCCAAAAAATGAAACCCTTAGGAATCAATATAACAAAGGAAGTAAAAGATCTACATTGAAATTACAGTATTTGGAAAATGATGATTGAAGAGGATATCAGAAAATAGATATCCTTTGCTCATGAATGGGAAGAACCAACATATTGAAAATGGTTGTACTCCCAAAATTATTATAAAGATTTCATGCCATCTCAATCAAAATGCCATTAACATACCTCACAGAACTAAAAACATTTTTAAAACTCATTTGGCACCAGAGAAGACTAAGAATAGCAGAAAGCAATTCTGGGTAACAAAGGCAAGGCAGGAGACATTACAGTTCTGACCTGAAATTATGCTACAACACCATTGTGATAAAATTAGGATGTTACTGGCAAAAAGACCTGAGGATCAGTGGGACAGATTAGAAAATGCACAATACAAACACACTCGGCCATCTTATCATTGACAAAGGGGCAAACATATTCACTGGAAGAATAGATGGCCTCTTTAATAAATGATGCTGGAGGGTCAGTGAGATAGCGAACTAAGCACTTGCTTAGGCAAGTGCCGGGGCCAGGGTTCAATCCCTGGCACCACATGCCATGCCGCCCCACCCCCTAGGTATGCTGAGCCTGGGATGGAGTCCAGGCGTGCTGCTGCATGCCTGTAATCCCAGCACTAAGGAGGCTGAAAACAGGATCAGTACAAGTCTGAACTGTGTAGTAAGAACTTGTACACACACACACACACACACACACACCCCACACACAAAAACCTAAAAAAAAAATGATACTGAAAAAACTGACTTTCCACATACTGAAAGTTAACACTAGACCCATGTCTAGCACTATGCTCTAAGGTAAAGTCAAAATGGATCAAAGATCTAAATATTAAAATAGAACCATTAAATCTACTGGAAGAGAAAGTAGGTAGAAATTTTGAAGACATACGTGTAGGCAGAGAGTTCATGAACAAAACTGAAGCTGCCCAGGAAATACTTCAGTGAACAAGTGGGATTTTATTAAAAAACACATCAAAAGAAATCGATAGAGTGAAAAAGACAATCCAGGGAGTGGGAAAATTTTTTTAGCACATTGTCCCTTAAAGGACTTATATCTAGAACATATAAAGAATTGATAAAAGTCAACCCCCCAAAAAATTCCAAGACTCAATTCAAAAGTGGGCATATGAGATGAATAAACACTTCTAAAATGAAGAAACACAAATGGCAAATAAGCGTATGAAAAAGTTCAACATCACTGTTCATTCAAGAGATGCAAATTAAAACACTGAGATTCCACTTCATTCCATAAAGAAAGGATATAACCAAGAAATCAACTAGTAACAAATGCTGTGAGAAAAAAGGAGCTCCTCTTCACTAATGATGGAAGTGTAAACGGGTACAACCACTACTGAAATCAGTGTAGAGATTCCTCCAAAAGCTGGGATTAAAGGCCTCGTTTGACTCAGCTATTCACCTTCTGGGTATCTTTCTAGAAGAATTAGAAACATCATACCATAGTGCCATATATGCATATTTATAGCAGCACAATTTGTAATAGCTCAGTCTTGGAAACAACCCACATCCAATCAACCAAGGAATAGATTTAAAAGATGTGATATTTTATATGATGGTACTACTGAGTCATAAGAGACCTTTACAGGTAAATGGATGCAATTGAGACCATACTCATAAATGAAATAAATCAAACTTATATGTGTAAACATCATATTGTCTCCCTAGTGTGAGAAATTGAAATTAAGGTCTAAAATTTATATAGTAGATATTTTGAAATGGGAAGAAATTGTTTAAAAGGTGAACACGAACTAGGGTGGAGGAAAAGGGAAAGGAAGGGAAAAAGACAGAAAAATTTAAATTAGTTATATGGCTAATGTCTATTAGGTCATAGAAAAGGAAAATTTGTGCTAATATCGATTGGGGTATTTTGTATGACCACATCTTGTACTCAGAGTAATTACTTTGAAGATAACAATATGCAAGTATTAATTATTTATTATTAATTTATTATTATTAATTATTTTTATTAATTATTATTATTTTTTATTGTTATGAAATTTTGTTTTACCTTTCTTATAAGAATTTTCTTCTTTTACTGCAAATAAAACATGGATATATTTTGTTGTTGTTGTTGTTGTTGTTGTTGTTGTACAGTGCCTAATAATGCATTGATATCTGGAAGAAGCATGTTAGTGAAGAAAAATTAATGATCCTAAAATGATTTTTATGTGAAGAATAAAGAGAAATATGAAAATAACCAGCAAGAAAACTACAAAGAACCCAGAATAGTGATGATTATGCAGTAAAAGAGCCAGAAGAAATTTCTAAGTTTTATTAAGTAAATAAGAACAACCTTGAGACTTGACAGTTGTACTCTTTTGTTAGTTGAGATATAAATGCATTCAATATAAATAATATTCACATTCTTTAGTACTTGCCATGCTAGACATACTTCAGACATTGTAATAAGATAAACAAAATGACTTTTTGAAACAGGGTCTGGCTCTGCAGTTCAGGGTGGCTTTGAACTCACTATGTAATTTAGGCAGACCTTTAGGCAGAGCTTAGAAGCTATCAGAGATCCTCCTTATTCAGCCTCCCGAGCCTTGGGATTATAGGTATGCACCACCATGCTGAGAAAGATGACTTTTAAAGATAAGGAAGTAAAATTTCTCCTGGTGAAGTCAGTCACATTGACAGCGACTTAGGTTAAAAACATGGCAAGAAATTGCTTTCCACTTTTTTCTCAAAATTTCTATAGGTGCCTATAAAGGAAATAAAATTTTACCCTGCTTAAAATGGAGAGAAAGAAATAAACCTATTTCATCAACATTGTATGTTTTTTCTTTTTTTTTTTTTAATACAAAGAAGCAAAAACAGAACCTTCTTCTTGGTAGCAGGTGCTTGTGTCACAGCTATATCGCAAGCCCATCAACATTATAAAATTCCAGACAAAAGCTTTCCAAATGAAAGGGATTTTATTTTTTATTTTATTATTATTATATTTTATGTATTTGTTACATGGTCTCACTACACAGCTTAGACTTGTAGTGATCCTTCTATTTTCAGCCTCTCCAGTGCTGGGATTACAAGTGTGCACCACCACACCTGGACTTGGTGCTGGCTCAGGACACCTGGTTGTGGGGCTGGCACAGCATGTGGTACCAGGGATCAAACCCCAGTTACTATGCTTGTCTAAGCAAGTGCTTAGTGCACTGAGCTATCTGGTCAGCCCAAGAAAGGGATTTTATAAAGCTATCATGAGAGATAATAAAAGGATGACATTAAAGTTCAATAGAAAATCAATTCAAATATATGTTACCAAATTAGTTATATAGCAAAGCACAGGGAACTTTTCCAAACTAACTGCTCATATATA
>NW_004524635.1:8789967-8797957 GCF_000260255.1 Octodon degus
TTTATTTGTGTGTGTGGCCAGCTCAGCCCACCAGGGGGCGGGGCTGGCTGGCATGTGGTGCTGGGGGATTGAACTGTGGTCCCTGTGCTTTGCTAAGCTTGTTCTAAGTAGGTGCTTTAGACCACTGAGCCATCTCACCAGCCCTTGCCCCTGTGTTAATATTTTAAATCTTTTTTTATTTAATATTGCACAAGTAAATATTAGTAAAGAAAACATAAAAACTCTTTTCTACTTTCATGAGAAAATAAAACAAAATTTCATAACAAAATAATTAGAGAATTAAATAGCTAATGTATTGTGCATTGTGACCTCCGAAGAATGGCCAAAATGTTACTCATAAACAAAAAACAAGGGGCTGGGGAGATGACTCAGTGGTCTGGTTACATTCCTGGCAAGTCCAAAGACCCAGGTTCGATCTCTGGTACCACATGCTGTGCTGGTCTTGGCTGTGTGAGCCACCAAATTGGGAGTGGTTGTGGATGCCTGTAATCTCAGCACTGGGGTGGCTGAGACAGGAGGACCACTGAGTCCAAATGAGACCCTGTACCAAGTAAATAAATGAGTAAAAGGTTTTTGTTTTTTTTTTTTTTTGTTTGTTTTTTTAAAGAGCAAAACCAGAACCAAAAACATAACCTCTCTCCTTCTCTCTTACAAAGAAGAAACAAATGACTAAAAGAAAAAAACTTCCTTTTCAATGAACAAAAATAATGGAATTATTTTTGGAATAATGGTCAAAGGAGTATTCATGTTCATTCTTCCTTAAAGATCTCATGAAATTCAGCACTGAATTGATTCACTTTTTGGCTTCTCTTTCATGAAAGAATATCTTATTGTTGTGTCAATCTTATTATTATTGTTTTAATTTTTATATTTTCTTATTTCAATTTGGGTATGCCATGTATATCTGGAAATTTATTCGCTGCCTCAAGAGTGTCCAATTTATTGACATATAAGTTCTCAAAGTATTCCTTAATGATAGCCTGCATTTTACTGGGATCTGTTACAATATTTTCTTTTATCTCTGTTTTTCTTAATTTGTGAGATCTCTGTCTTTAGTTAGTTTGACTAATGCTTATAAATGTTTGATATTTTTGAAGAACTGATTCTGTTGCTTTTACCATTTGTATTTTTTAAATTTGAATTTCATTCATTGCAGCTCTCATTTTGGTTACTTCTTTCCCTCTACCACTTTTGATCTTGATATTATTTTTTTAAAACTTTGAGATACATCATTCTGTTATTTATTTGAGATCTGTCACTGTCTCTGTCTGTCTCTGTTCTCTCTGTATCTCTCTTTCCATCCCCCCTTTTTTCTCATGTAGGCACTCAGTTATAAATTTCTCTCTTATAACTGCCTTTACCCCCAAAATACTGGTGTATACCTATAGTCTCAGCTACTTAGCAGGTTGAGGCAGACGGTTTCCAAATTTGAACTTACACTCAACAGTTTAGCAAAGCTTTATCTCAAGCCGAAAAAGGTCTGGGTATAGAGTGCAGCACTTTCTAGATTCAGTCCACCAGTACTACTTGCTTACAGGGACTGAAATAATTTATTCCATGCCCGAATGGACTTTAAATATGCTGCTCATGAGTCTGTTGAATTTGCCATAGAAACAACATGACATTTTTCTCTTGAAGCGTACAGCATTTTTGTTTTGTTCCATAATCTTAGTATTTTTACTATAATATGAGAGGTTAATGTTCTGCTTTTGCCATGTGTTTTTGAGGTTTTAAATGCCTCCTGTTAACATGTTTACACATATGTTGCTGTGATATGATGCCTTTAATTCTTTGGGGAAAACACACAGGAGGGATCAAAGGGGACCTCTAATCCTAGTAGGCTTTTTAATGGAAAAAGGGTAAAACAAAATTTCATAACAAGATGATAGGAGAATAATGATAATTAATGTATTATACATTATTATCTTTAAAGTGGTTACTCAGAGTAGAAGATATGGACATAAAAGTTCTCCAATTGATATTAGCACAAATCTTCCTTTTCTATGAAGTAAGAGACACTAATAGTATAATTAACTTGCATTTTTTTTCTCTCTATTCCCTTTTTTTCCTTTCTTGTTTCCCCCATCCTAGTTAATCCTAGTTTTTTGAGGAATCTCCATACTGACTTCCACAGTTGTTGTACCAGCGTACACTCTCACCAGCACTGGAGACATATTTCCTTTTCCCCTCAGCCCTGCCGCTATTTGTTATTACTTATTTTCTTGCTAATAACGGCCATGCTTTTTGGAGTGAAATCAAATCTCAGCTTTGTTTTAGTTAATTTGCATTTCTTGAATGACCAGTGATATTGAACACAGTTTGCAATAGCTAAATTTAGGAAGCAACCCAAATGCCCCTCAACCAATGAATGGATAAAAAGAAAATTTTTAATATACATTTTTGAAGTATTATTCAGCCATAAAGAAAAATAAAATTGAGACGTTAACAGCTAACTGGATGGACCTTGAGACCATATATGTAACTGAATTATATTGGACATATATGTGTAAATATCTGTCTGGTATGAGAAACTAAAAATGTAAATAAGAACAAAAATGTACAATCTATAATTGTGAAATAGGAAGGAACTGTTCAAAAGGAAAAGGGAACTAGGGACGGTAAGGGGAAAAGAAGGGATCTTTTCCACTTTAAGAGTCTTAATGATCATCCCTCTTTTGAGAATTTAATCAGAGAGGAGAAAACAAACTACAGTAACAGTGACCACACTGTGACAAACTGGATATATAAGCATGATAAAATGCAATTAAAACTAACAACCTTGGGGCTGGGGAGATAGCTCAGTAAAATAAGCACTTCCCCAGCAAGGGTCTGAGTTCAATCCCTGGTTCTGCAAAAACAAAAACAAAACTAACAACTGTACCACCAATAACTATGCAAAAGATAGAGTTAAAAATGAGGTAAGGTAGGCCAAAATGTTAAAAATTAGTAATGGTAAAAATAATAATCTCGGCGTGGCAGTATGCACCTATAATCTCAGTGTGTGGGAGGATGAAAACAGGAGGATCACTATGATCTGTGTAGTGAGACCCTGTAGACCCTGTACTAAATACAGTAAAGAAAATGGGAATGGTAGGAAAAGAGAAATTGGAAAGTAAAGCAACTTTTAAAAAGAAAGACATGAAAGAGTTGGAGAAAAGAACAAGAGAATTAAAAATATAATTAAAGAATAATATACTAAGTAAATAACATATCAAAATAATAAAGACAAGAAACAAGCCCCAAATATTCTGCTGCCCTGAAATGTCAGAATGGGGGAAGATTCTTTTCAATCCTACTAATATTAGAATGCACCAAGTATGAAGAAGATGTAATGAGTCACACCTAAGGCCTGTTGTATTTCTTCTCTGGTTCCTCCAGGCAGGTTGGTTTTGGCTCTGAAACACAGTGCATGGTCAGCTAATGATATGTTGTCTACCTCAAGGTTTTATTTACTCGGGGCCTTTTCAAAAATTTTCTTCTATGCACCTACAGCCACTGTTGGCTTAGGTAGCTTCATGGCATGTGGACTGGTTAAGTATTTTACCACTCCAGATACTGCCTACCTGGGTGTTGTGTGTGCAAGTGGAGGCAAGCCACTTAGTGCTTTGGAGACTCAGAAAAGCAGAGAGACTGTGCCACTGCTTTCTGACTTAGTTCTCTCAGAAAGGCCCACACAGTATGTCACACTCCTTAATTTTTATTTACTCAGATAGATGCCACAATATACCATCTTTACTTTGATCTGAGCTCACACTAATATGAAGTAAGGCAGAAGGGAATGGGTGTGCTGGTGAACTGCAGAAAAAGGCGTGTACCCAGGCACTGGCACTCCATATTCATCATTAGTTGCAACATCTCAAGAATGTAATTTTAATAATATTTGTTGAATGTGTTTTAGTATTTTTTAAAATGTATTTGGTTGTACAAGGTCTCACTGTGCAGCTTAGACTCACTGTGATCCTCCTGCTTTCAGCCTTCCCAGCACTGGGATTGTAGGTATAGGCCACTACACTGGGACTCTGGCCAGCTCAGCCTGCCCTGGGGGCGGGGCTTGCAGAGCATGTGGTGCCAGGGATTGAACCATGGTTCCTGTTCTTGCCTAAGCAGTTGTTTTAGTCTGCTGAGCTGTTTCACTGGCCCCTGTTTTAGTCTTTTAAGTCTTAATGTACTGAATAAACTGAGATGTTGATGATCATCCAATGCAGACAGAAAGCATACAGATTAATTACTAAGATTTGAAGTAGGCATATTGTAGTGTGTGTCAAACGTTTTATTTTTTATGATTTATATACTTTGAAAGATTCAAGGCAGTAGAATATAATTATTGCAACAAAGTACAGTCTTAGGCTTGGTAGTACATGCTTGTTATGATATTCTCTGGAAGCTTGAGGCAGAAGGATCACAATTTCAATGCCTGACAACTTAGTGAGTCCCTGTCTTAGAATTTAAAAGAGAAAGAGAGAACATGAGAGACAACCTTTAAATAAAATCTATCAGTTATCTTCATTATTAAACAACAAAACAAAATGAGCATCTTGGAACTGCTAGAACTGTCTAGCAGGATCAGCATGAACTAGACCCTGAACGATAAAGATAAATTTCTGTGTTGTACAAATAATAGTTCTTAATAAATTATTATTAAATTATTATGTATACTCTAAGGCTGATATATAGGTATATATTTGTTTATTAGGCAAAATAATTTTATATCATAGAAAACATTAAAGATAAATACATTTTAGAGCTTAGAAGAAAATAGTTATTTAAGCACTTGAGAAAAATCATGAAAGACAAGATAATTAATCTGCTTTCATGCACCAGTTTTTCCATATTTTATTTTTTAAATTTTTTTTTGTTTTTTGGCAGAACCGGGTCTTGAACTCAGGCCCTTGCACTTGCCAGGGAAGCACTTGTACCCCTGAGCCATCTCCCTGGCCCCTGCATATTTTAGTTTTTCTTATTTCTCTACAAATATTACCTACTTAAAAAGAATCTCAAAATAAAATCAAACATTTATTTTACCTTCAGGGTAACAAGCACTGAAATGGAATTTTTATGTGTACTTTCATCATTAAAATGTCCCATGAAGGAATTTAAACACAGAACCAGAGATGTCATCCAGCTGTTTACAACCATGCTGGTTTTTAGACATTTTGAATATCAACACTGCCTAAGCCAGTATAATTCTAAAATTTATATTTTCCCCTTACAAATACCTGTGCTTTATAAATACCTGTTCAGTGCTTTTCTTTAGTAAGGATGTTTCTAGATTCTAAAAATAAAGGGGTTGATACAGTAGACATGAACATTAATAAACTATAATACTATGTGGCAAATTAGATGTAGGAAAAGAAATATTGAAGGAAAATGGTAAAGACACCGAGTCTGGGTCAGGCTGGAAAGCAAAAGGACCTGGGTTTTGATCCCTGGTACCACATGCTGTTGTTTTTGTTTTTTTTTTATAAACCGAAACCAGGTGTGGTGGTGCACTCCTGTAATCTCAGTGCTAGGGAGGCTGAGACAGGAGGATCACTATGAATCTGAGCTGTGTAGCAAGACCTTGTACCAAATAAATAAAAGATTAATTAATTAATTAATTAATTATTTTTTTTTTGGTGGAACCAGGGATTGAACTCAGACTCTTGCACTTGCTAGGGAAGTGCTTATTCCACTGAGCCATCTCCTCAGCCCCAAGATTAATTTTTTTAAAGACACTGATTCCTAATTATTATTTGTCAGATTGGCATAAGACATAACTTTCCTCAACTAGCCTGACAGCTCGTACTTGAAAATCTGAGGTGTGCCATCTTGTGCTTCCTTCATAGACTCTGTTTGAACTGTAGTAGTACTTATTATTACTTTTGGAGAGAGACTTGTGTTTGCCTTTGTATTATGCCTGGTTCATAGCAAGCCTTGAAGAAATAATCCTAAAATCTAAATCTGAGAGCAATAAATAGATGATGGAGCTGGTTTTTTTTTTTTTTAAATAAACCATTTGTTAGCATTTTCGTGAGCCCCCCATCCAGTAGCTTCAAGGTACTAGGTCACAGGCACCCTGCCCCCCAACACCCTTAATTTTCTCCTCAGCTCTTCTGCTGAAGAATTTGGCTTTCACAATGACAGCCTGCTTTGGGAACTTTCCCTTCCCAATAACTCTGTAGTAGCCCGATCACACTACATCAATGACGGGAGCTACTCCAGTCTTGTTTTTGCCAACATTTACTCGTGTCTGCTCACTGACCAATGTTCACAATTTATCAAGGTTGACAGTTGAGCAGAAGCTCTGGTTTTTCTTTAAGTGGTAATGCCTCATACCAACCTTCCCAAAGTAACCTGGGTGATATTTGTTGAAGTTGATCCTGTGATGATTCATGTCACCAGCATTACCCTGGCCTCTGGGGTGCTCCCGGTGCCTGCTGATGCAGCCATGGCTATGGCTCACATGGCTCTGAAGCTTTCGAGTCTTCCTTAGTCTGGAGGGCACGTCGGTGGCCAAGATGAAAGGGAGAGAGACTCAGTGAAGTGAGGGAGCTGTTTTAGCTAAGCATTTAGCTATTATGATGAGAAGTATTTGGTAATTCCTTGAAAGAAATAGGGAAATTTATGTTTTGAGAAAAAGGAAGATACCTGAGACTTACAGATTTATAATAATCACTGTGGTAATTTAAGAGCAATGAGAAAATACACCAAAAAATGAAAACTTAATTAAATGTGTTATAGGGCTGGGATATAGCTCAGTGGCACAGTGCCTACCTAGCAAGTGTGAGGTCCTAAGTTTGACTCCTGTTACTCGAAACAAACAGACAACACAAAAACATGCTATAGAATGAGGATAAAATTCCTGAACTACCAACAGTTAAAATGTTACCCTCTTACTCTGAGATCCCCAAGTATCTATTGTTAGAAATAGCTCTGTGTTTATTACTGTACCTTGATTTCTATAATAAATAAGTTTTACATTACAGTGGGTCACTGAAACAAAGACAAAATGAAAATATTTTTCTATTCAAAAATTTATTATTTCATAGTGAATGAATTAACATGAGATAACATTTGAATATGGTAGAGGAATTTAGGACATAAAAATAATTTTGTGATAAAGTGTCTTATTCTTTCTGTTTTTTAGGTCTCTGATTTTTTTTTTTTTTTTTAAATCTCCCTGATTTAAAGATGGCTGGAAATGCTGCTATCTATAGGTAGGAAAGTATTAAGTAGGGAATTCTGTCTTTATGTTTGCCTTGACCTTTTTGATCCTTAAAATAGGCCAAAATTTTTCTCTCTCCTAAATATATTTTCAAATATCACATACATATGTATTATTTTTTTCTTCTACTTTAGATTACCTCTGGAAATATTTCTTTCTCCACCGTTGAGTCTAGGAGACTGGTATCTTTAACTCTTGTAATTTATTTCTAAAAAATATTACAAAGAAGTAACTGCCTGCAGTCATTGATACTGGGTTGGACATATGAATACTTGGAAACAGTATTATATAATGATTTTTTTTTTCTGGAATTCTGGAAAAAGATGCTTGTCTTTTCAAATGGCCTCTTATTTCCTACCATCCATTTATCATGTAAATCCAAGACTGAATCTAATACAAAGGAAGACAGAATAGAAAAATTAAGAGAAAAAAATTCATTTGAAATAATTCACTCCTGGATTTAGCTATGCCTTGTGTCAGCCACATTTCCTACTTTTTATATGTGAGTCACTAGTTTTTGTGATTTCTCTTTTTATTTAATTTTAAAACTTTTTCTGGGACTAAATCTGTTGGTTTCAATTATCTAGATAGAAAGACTTAAAATCTCACTTTTGGCCATGCAATTATTTAGAATATGTAAGTGTAAAATTGATACATTTCACTAACATGATTTAATTTGCATATTAAAGTCAGTTTTTCAACTTACAATACATTCTTATTTTTTTCATTCTTATTATTTATAATTGTCAAAATCCCACAGATTTATGGAGTAATAAAATTTTTTGA
>NW_004524635.1:8798057-8819589 GCF_000260255.1 Octodon degus
GGGTGAACCAGAATTTGGTACATGTATACTTAAGATTGTTAGTTCTTTCTCTTGGAGTTTACTTTTAACAAGTATGTAGTGACCTTTGTTGTCTCTCTTAATCTGTCTTTGTTTGGGGAAACAAACATTGTCTACAAATAGAATAACTAATTCTGCTTATTTCTGCATTTCTGTTACTTGGAGTATTGTTTTCCAGCATTTTACTTTTATTCTGTGAATTTCATTTTGAGTTAAATGTATTTCTTTTATGCACATATTGGATATTGTTTCTTGATTTGTTATTCCAGTCTATTTCTTTTGATTGGTGAAATGAGATTATTATCATTGATGGGTATAATCAAGACATATTGACTTATCCTTGTCATGTAATTTTCCTGTTTTTGGTTCCATTCTTCCTTCTTCTTTTTTTATTTAGGACAGGATATATAGCGTATACAGGGTCTCACTGCATAGATGCACTGGTAGTGATCCTCCTGTTTACAGCCACCCAAGTGCTGGGATTATAGGCACACACCACTGTGCCCAGTCTTAATCGCTGTCTCAGCGCGCCCCAGGGGTGGGGCCAGCAGGGTAGGCCACAGGATCCAACTCCCAGACCCTGATTGAGTCTGCCTAAGCAGGCACTTAATCAGCTGAGCTATTCGGCTGGCCATTTTTGGTTTTTTGAGCATATGTGTCTGCTGTATTCATTTTGTTTCAGTTTATGGACTTAAAGACCTCATTATCTCTTTCTATAGTGTCCTTTAGAATCTTTTACCTTGCTGGTTTGCTGAATTTCTTCAGATTTTCTTTGTCATGAATATATCTTATTTCTTTTTTCAGTTTTGAAAGATCATTTGGAAGGCTACATCAATATGTATTGGAAGTTGTTTGCTATTAAGGGTTGATACACCTATGTTTTTTTTTGCATTAAGTATGTTAAGAAGTCAGCTATAGTTCTGATGGATTTTCCTTTAGAAGTGATTTTTTAAAACTCTTAACAACTTTTTACATTTTGTTCTTATGTTGAATTTCTCAAATCTTGACTGTTATATGCCTTGCTGTAGTTTTTGAATCATGACTAATTACAGTTCTAGATATTTTCTGCCAGAATGTCTGTAAATGGTTTTTTTTTTTTCATCATTTGCACTATCTCTTGCTCCTTTGTTGACTCCAATCAATTCTGCTATTCTTCTCTGTATCATCTAATAGCTTTTGGATTTGTTTCTTGCCATTTTAAAGAAATCTTTCTTTTCCTAATCATTAACTGAAATCCTGTCTTGTATATCTTGTATTCTGTCCTCATATTTGCTTTTTGTGCAACACATACTTTCAATGGGTTTTTAGTCTATTGGATATCTGTTTGAGTCTGTTTAATAGATTCCATTTCTTTCCTATGATGGCTATTCATGGTTTCCATCATTTTCTCAAGCTCCCCTACTTTTTTAAAAAATCTATATCGGTTCTGGAGTAACTAAACATGCCTTTCCTTACGGTCATCACCATTATAGTTATCTGATAAATTCTTTCTGATTTGACTTTTTCTAAAGCCTTGTTCATTTTTCTGTTTATTTCTGATTTTCCTACCCTAGAGAGGCCAGGTGAGTAGCTTCTGGATTGTTATACCTCATTTCCCCCTGGTTCTGATTTTAGTGATCTTGGTTTTATCTTGTTTATATATCTTGTCATTTTCTACTGTTTAAAATGTTATTTCTTGAATTGATGCTGGTAAATTGCCTATAATGAGTAGCTTCATTGTTGCATTTAGAACCATTAGCAAATACTACTTCTCAGAGATGTGTTAAAGTTGTACCTGACTTCTGTGTCCTTAGTCTGCTGCGAGATAGTACCTCTTAAATTTTTCAGGAAAGAGAAGTTGCTGTCCTGTCTCTTTGACATTGCCTATAGTATTTTTTATGACCCATAAGCAATCTCAGTATTGATATACCAGGAAGAACAACTTATTAGAACAATTATATCACTTTGGATAAAGTTTTACAATAAGCAAGAACAATATCATCAAACATAGACTAGTAAATGACAAATTGAGGGAACTATTACTTTGTCAATTTTAACTGCGTGAACTAGATTTATGGTTATATAACAAAATCTAAAATGAACCAGAAAGTTGTATACATTAAATAAGCCTTAATATGGCAATTTTATCCTCAGTGGAGAAAATTTAAATGGAGTAGGGTGAAAATATAGAGAAATAGAATAAGAAGAGATTAGATGCAAGGCTGGAGTACAAAGAAGAATCATACAGACTTTGGGAAACTGGTGTAGATGGTAGGATGAAAATAGAGAAGAAAGAAATGAAAAGAGCAGAACAACAACATTAAAACTAGAAATCATGTTCACATGCATATAAAATGACAGCAAACAATGAAGAAAAATAAAACAATGCACAAAAAGGTAATGAAAATAAGAAAAAAACTATGAGGAAAAAAATGTCCACTTTTGTATGTCTCTCTGCTGTCCTGTTAGACAATATAGGCAGAAAGAGTCTAGATCCATATTGATTAATCCCAGCAAGTCAACAGTAATTTAATAGTGTGGTAGTGGATATTCCAGCAAACCCTCACCTTTATTTCCTCTGAAGTTCAGGATGGTTTCTAACCATGAGGCTGGAACCAGACCCATTCAGCCTGTTGCAGTATGTGGCCATTAGGTGGAGCCAACAGTTGCTCTCAGTTCTGAGCTCAGTTAACCCCTCTCCAAAATGGTTCCCAGCCAATTGCTCTCTCCTATCTGATCCCAAATAATTCACCAGTCACTGCAGTCTGCTGAGTCCATTGCTCTATTCCACTGGTTTGTTTCTCTGTGGAGACCTCTGGGGTCATCTGCAGCCTGGGTGTCTGCAGACTGAAGCTGGCCCTTCTGTGCAATAGTTGAGGTTCAGGGAGAAAACACCATCTGCCACTTCCTTCTTCGCTGAAATTTCCTTTGCTCTCCCCATGGGGTTCATTTCTCACTTCAAATTTTTCTTGGATCCCCAGGACCCACTTCTGTCTGCCTCCTCTTCCATACATTGCTATATTCCTGTGTCTGGATGGCAACTCTCAAAGAGGCACCTTGTGGTTCAGCACTCTGTCCTCTTCCCAAAACTCTCTCTCCCATTTTGTACTTATTAAATAACCTTTCCAGTAATTTAAAGTGTAAAATACTCCTAATATAGTTGTTGATTGGTATTAGACTATCAGGTGAATCATATTTAAAGTTGGATTTCTGGAGGCATTTGAAAATTGAATATTTTATGATAATTTTAATATTTCTTTTAATTTATATTATTCTCCATATGCTATAAACTTATTAATAAGATGCCTATTTTAAAATATGCATTGGTTAATATATAGTAAAGATTAAATATTTGAAGTGAACACTTACAAATTTTAAGTAGCCAATAATACTAGTAAAGCTTATTTCATTTTATCTTTTTATTGACCAAGGCTATTTTAGGATATGTGCTGCTGAAGCAAGCACTAAACAAAGCTGTTTCAAAATATTTCTTTAATGCTGAGTTCAGATAATTATATATTATACTTATATATTTGGGTATATGAGCACAAGGGTTTTAGTGATTGCAAATGAAGGACCTGGCCTAAACTAGAGACTTTACTTCTTAATAACTGTATTTTAGCAAACTGAATTATCTTTTTGACTCAGTATATTCCTATAACTTATTACTAGTTTTTGCTTTTAAGACTTATTTGCTATTATTGTGAAATATGTGTGTTTATTCATGTCTGCATAAAAATCTCCTGCACATGACTGATAATATCACTTCTGTTTCTTCCAAGGTTACTAGGGGATTCACTAAAAATACCTTCCAAGACTGATAATTTATGTGGATTATTTTCTCTTTAACCTGTTATGTAGATGTTGATGTGACATAAGAATCTGAGCAAGTGTTTGTCTTGAAGTATACAGTTTCTTTGTGGGGAAGGATGAAATATAGCTGAAATATTGGCACAGTTTGAAGTTTTTGTGACTTTGAGTTTAGAATGAATTTCAAATTCTAGATCCTGTATGTTCTCACTCAATCTTCAGTTTTTTAAATGTCAAGGACTGATACTCATTTGAGCATTTGGTTTATGCTAACATTATTTCAAATGTCTTTTCTCCCATCTTTGTCTATATTATTTATTGTTTCCAGTTTAGGTTAATAAGCATCCCCCTAATGTTGGTTTTAAAACTTTCAGGATGACAGTGTCATAGCATTTGGTGGTTTTATTTGTACCCAGTGAAAGAGAGCAAAACCATAAAACAATCTTGTTTCCATCCCAGACCTTATTTTTTGTATCACAAAAAATAGATGTCTTTGAAGATGGGATTATATTTAATTATGCTGTAGCTCCCCCAAGGGAGTAGTTCCACTTAAAGAAATTATGGGGGCCAAGGATTTAACTCAGTGGTGCAGCAACTCCCTGACAAATATGAGGTCCTGAGTTTGATTCCTGGCACAAAAAAGGAAAGAAAAAGAAAAGATATTATGTAATGTGTAAATTTGATTTTGATTTTTAATAATCTATTCTTAAAACATAGTTCCCAGTTAGCTTTCATTTTCATAAGAAATTATTCTCAAAGTAACATCATAATTTTTAAAATGTTTGTACCCAACTCTCTAGATAATAATCATGAAAGCTAATTTATAAATTTTGTGGTACTGCAGAAGGAAGAATGTAGTAAAACAATTTATCGTTTTTCCCAAGTACCACTTGTTAGGCCAAGTATGTGAGGTGTGAAAGAAAAATTATAATGAAGTGGCGAAATTTTTAAGAACATTTACAGGAGAAGACAATTACCAATAAGCAATCGCTAAACTTCCTTGTTTTAAATTTACATACCCCATCATTTTTGCCTCATTCTGAAGTAGCTCTGGAAGTCTCTTTCATGAGCTTCTTTTGTTGCACTGTCTTAACTCAGTGTTCTCACTGGATTTGAAACATTCACCTTTTGTGTTTATTTTGACTTTGAGTAATATCCAGAAGTTGCATGGAGTTAGATCTGCTGAATAAGGTAGTTGAGAATATATGGTAATGTTTTTACAATACTGCCTTGTCACTGGATTATCACTCAGCAGCAGCATTTAGTATATTTTTGATCATACCTCATAAATACGTGAAAGACATTCATATCTTCCACACCTCCTTGTTCCTATCCTAAAAAGATCTGTTTATATTATGTATCACATTTGAGAACATACATATTCCACTTTCAGAAGCATCGAATGTTGTGTGTTTACTTATATCTGTTCAGGATGTTTTTTAACCTCTCAATTCTGATCTTCACACTATAACCTGAAGTATTTTTCCTGCACAAGCTCCTCCTAGCCATTAGCAGTCAGGTCATAACTCTGATATAGAGATGTCTTCTACCTGTTATAAGATGCCTATCTTTCAGTTTTTAATTTCATATATGGGAAAAGACAGAAACTTTATTGTTGGTTTGTCTATAAAAGGATGTCCATGACACACATCTGTAGCAAAAGAAAGCAGCTTCTGAGGAGTGGGAAGTTAGGGACAAAACATCTACTCATCTCCACTGAGGAGAGGTGATTGAAGCTTAGAAGAGGAAGAAAAGTGACTGTTTAATGAGTTTGCTAAGACAGCCATAACCAAGGTACAGATTAGTTGGATTAAATAACAGAAATTTATTTTTTTCTCAGTATAGAAGTTGCGAGTTAGGATAAATTAAGGTGGTTCCTTCTGATAATTGTGAGGTAACAATCTTGTTCAGGACTTTTTTCACTTGTGGAGAAGAGTATTTTCCCTGTGTCTGTGCATCACATTCTGTATGTATCTGTATATGAATTTCCTCTTACAATGATACAGATCATATTGGAGTAGGGGTACCCTGATGATCTTTTAAAAATTTTATTGGCTCTTTAAATATCATGTCTCCAAATACAGTAACATTCTATGTTGCTGGGGATTAGTGATTCAAAATATGAATTTGGTGTTATGGGAAAGTAAGGCGTCACAATTTAGCATGTAAGAATGATTTTGCTGCTTTTGATGTGGATACTTCTCACTTTGCTATAAAGACCATTTTTATAATAGTTTTGAAATTGTTTTTATGGACTCAAATTTCCATAAACTCTGAACCTAGTCCCTGTTTTAGCAAAAGATACACAAAATTATGTAATATTTAAGATACTACTTGACAGAAAAACAATAGTATTGTTGTGTTCTTAACCCTTTTAAAATCATTTTTGTATCATTTAATTTAATTATTTATACCTGAAATATTCCTTTCTTTTGTTGTTGTTTGAGACGTCTCCTTATGTAGATCAGCCAGGCCTTGAACTCACTGTGTAGTTGAGGCTGCCCTCAAACTCATGGCAATTTTTCTGCCTCTGCCTTCTGAATTCTGGGATTCTAGATATATACCACCATGTCCAGCTTAAAAATCATTTTTTAGTTAAGGAAATTTCTCCAGAGAGAAATAAGTTTCATAAGCATAATGTAGTCTTATTTTTTCTGTATTGAAAAGCAGTGCTTGAAGTATGTCTCAAAGCTGTGTGGCTGTGCTTGTTTTCTCTCATAATAAATTTGTAATAAGTCAATTGTATGGTTTAACACTAGAAGTATTTGTTAGCAGTTTTGAATTCAGGTTTGCCAACGTTCTGATCACTCATCCTCGTCTAATGAAATATTAATCATACACACTAAGTTTTCTAGTGCAAATAGCTTGAAGGAGGAAGTAATTCCCAAATATACAGAGGTAACTTGACTGTCTTGGTGGCATCTTGTGTCATCTACATCCATATTAATATTTTATAAGGTGCTTAATTTATATGAGACATCTAAAGCAGAACCAAAGCTCTTCTCAGGAAGATGGCAGGGGTTTATGAAAAAGGATCTTTTCTGAATATCAAAGCATTAACCACATAGTCGCTGAAACACAATTAAAATGTTACATTATTTGAAAAAGTAAAATGAGCAAGTCTTGAAGATGATACAAAACAAATGTTAGTGCCTCTCAGGTGCATATTTCTTAGAGGTTTTCTTGTAAATAATTGATTTGGTGTCTATTATGACTACTAATTTTGCTAAAAGCCTGAATGATTTAGTTTTAGGTATGGACTTGGGTAGTCTTTGTTAAAGTTTTACCTGAATAATATGAGTCTTTGCCTATTTTTAAACACATATTTTTTCTTTCCCACTTTTGTTTTAAAAATTTGTACTTAAAAGAAAAAAATTGTAATAAAAGTGTATATTAATGCTGAGTGGGTTGGTTTTAGGGTTGTTTCATTTTGTTATACTTTTTAACATTGAGATGTTAGATGTTTAGTGAGTCCTGAATGTAATGCTCCGGAATTCTAAAACCTTTATTAAAAGCCTTTTTATTTGAGCCAAAATAAAGTGTTATAATTTCCACTCTTCCAAAAGTTCAGGTAAAAATTAACCAGTTCAGACATTATATAATCAGGAAAGAGCATTTGGCATACTTTATAAAAATGTGACTCAGTGCTTATTTTTAAAATTGCATTTCAAAAATTGTATTGTGTAAATGATAATGAAACTTTTTACATATATCTTATAATTTTATATTTTTTCTAAACTTAATTTTTTACTTTTCTTCCACTTGGAAAAAAATTATATGCCAGTGTGCAAAAAATACATAATAAGTTGAATGGGCCCTCTCTGTCTCTTTCCCTCTCCCCCTTCCATTCTCCCTTTCCCTTTCTATCCCTCCTGTCTTCCTCTCCCTCTCCTCATCCTCCTCATTTTTCTTCTTCTTCATATATTCAGTCTTCTACTTGAAACAATCTCCAATATACCTAAATTTAAGGATTTTTATTTTATATAATTTGATATTCAATTTCAAGAGTAGCAGAAAGAATTCTCAGTTGTTTTTATGCTGTGTCCCAAATGTTAATGCTTCATTTTATTTTTGATTTATGTTTATGTTTGTGTATAAGCATACTATCAAATAATTTAAAAGTAAGTTATGGTGATATCACCATACATGACAGAATATAAAACCCCAAATACTCTAATCTGTCCACTAAAACAATGATTAAAGAGGCAAAGGCTTTTCCAATTAATTTCTTTTGAAGCTCTGGATTATAGTTATTGAGTCTAGTAAAAAATACCCAGAGGACTGTTTAATAAAGAAATAAGCTGCCAAATTTCAAGAAAAAAGCTTTATGACATTCTTTTTACACACACACACACACACACACACACACACACACACACACACACACGAAGTTGGCTGCTGTGATTGTACTGGTTTAATGAATGCACAAGTAGATAGGTTAGGACAATAGGTTAAAGATTTGAAAGAGCTTCAGTTTAACTCTAGGGCAGTCTACTGGTAAAATTATTTTTCTATCAGTCTACTGATTAAAGGGAGGTCAGACAGTGTTCTGTTAAGGCCTTCAACGGCATACATGAGGTCCACATGCATAGTAGAGATAAATCTGCAAAGTCCTTCAATTTTAATGATAATCCCATCCAAAAACACCTTCATAGAAACAGAATTTTGTTTGACTAAATATCTGAGTCCTGTGGCCCAGTCAGGTTCATATGCCATGGTTATGGCCATAGGTATGGCAACTTGTGTTCTTGGTGAAACTTTCTGTGCCAGAGAGGGTGACCAAATGCAACAAAGAGTATAATCTTTACAAGCAGTAAGTTTTAGACATAATCCTTAATATAAGTACCTTTGTATTTCAAAAACCATGGTATTATTTTTACTATTATATCACTATTATGTAATTATCAAAATCAGCAACTTTAATGAAGCACTATTACTGTATTAAAAGTCCTTATTATATGTTTCAATTTTCTCTACCAATATTTCCACAAATTTACACTTTATACAGTGAAATATGTAAATTTCAAATAGCTATTTTACCATTTACATTCATAAACTGTCACATAGCTTTACACTTGCTATATGAAACATCCTCAGTTTCATTCTAGCAGAATTCTTTTTACTTTCTGGCTATTATAGACCTCAACTACCATCTCCTGATTTTGGGATTTTTTCATTATGGAATTTTGAAAAAAGTTTTTAAAAATTCAATACAGTTCTTAGAATACTTGGGTAAACTTTTAAATATGACTGTCCATAATGTAAAAGAGTTTTTATTTCTATCAATGATCTCTATTACATACATACATACATATATATATATATAATTTCATATATTCTATTATATAACTTTGCTATGAGATAATGCTTTTGCAAGTAAAATTAGTTATACAATATCAAATAACTTTCTGAAAGTTATACAATCTTTAATTGGTAGATTCTGGTATCCTCAAAGACTGACTTCAGGCTGGTTATGTGAGGAGACTGAAACATTCAGCATTGCTAAAGGGAGTTCACATCTGATGAACTGGAATATAGAAAGAAAGGCACCTTTCTTCTGAAAAGATGAGAAATGTCAGATTAGAGACTACAGCTTAAGGCAATGAAGACTTATGCTAAGTGCTAATTATTGACAAGAAGTACATTTAGACTAATAGGATTGTCAAATCAAGGGAAGTTACATAAGAATTGAAGACAATAAATTAAAGCTCGCACAGTACTATAAAACATACATTTCAGAGGGGATTCAGCATTAACGATACTGAATACATATATCATAAAAGGTGACTGTTGAAATTTGGAGTCTGCCACATTATTTTTTGAAAAAGCAGAGAATATAGGAGGGCATAATGTCAGTAAGATGGTGGAATAGGAAATGCCAAACTTTATACCCTAAAAATCAGCTATTTTTCTTCTGTCTATGAAGAAAAATACTATGTACCAGGCCTCAAGTATCCAATTAAGAACTTGTAACAACAAAGTGGAACAAAAAAGAGAATGGCTAGGATGTGAGGGTGATCTGGCCCCAACATCTTTTACCCCACTGATCACCAGGGTTATTTTGGCTAATCTGGCTGGCTAGGCAGGTGTCCCCTTCCTTCCTCAATGCTCCATGTATAGCCCTCCTGAAGCTGTGTTCTTGGTCGAAGAGGATGGCCACGCTTGATAGAGGAGGACCGTTCCCCACTCAAGGGTATGCCAGTCGCTGCAGTCTACTGCTAGCACCTCCAAACAGACTCTTAAAGAAAATGACTACACAGAAAGATTTCTGGGGAGACAGACATGCATGAGATACCAAGAAATAGCTAGGAACATAGAAGGGAGGGGACCATCAGTATACACCACATGGCATCTGGCATCACAGTACCCAGTGGCCTGCTCTGTAGACAACCTCAGCAGCTTTTAGTATTGAATACTACAATGACTTCCATGGCAGCCCTGGGTAGTGGAGGCTTACTTAGTGTTTTTGGTGTCAAAAGTCCAACAATCTTTATGCAATGAATACCAACAACTGTCACAACTAGGGTACCCACCTTCTGTCTCCCCTGCTGACTCCTGGGAACGGATAAGCAGCTACATGTACCCATTCAAGAAGGAATCACTCTGGCACCAGGCTCTCAATATATATTTTGTTTTAGTTTTACAAATGTGTATATTATGGTGGAATGATGTGTATCCACATGATGCTAGGGATTAAGCCCAGAGATGTTAAGCTACTGAACTACATTCCAAAGCTTTTTAATTTTCTTTTTCAATATATTGTCTCTTACATGTTCAGGTTGACTTTGGGCACACGGTTTTTGCTTCCTTTGCCTCCTAGGTAGCTGGCACTGTTGGTCTGTATTGCCACACTTGGCTTCCCCCCCCCTTCATTTTCTACTGTTGTTTGGCTTTCTCTTTTACTTTTTTGAATATTCTAATTTTGCTTCCCTCCTCATATTTTCTTCTCTCTTAATTTCTTCTCTCTCTCTTATTTTAAAACTTTTTGGCTTATATTATCTTTTCCCCTATCATTCTTGTAGTGGTTGTTGTGAGGGCTGTGGCTGATATAGTTGGTACTGGGATTTTACCCTATTTCCAAATTTGGTTTACTGCTATTAATTTTGTTGCTGTCCATTGTTGCCCAATTTCTATGTGGTGTGGGAGATCAAGCATGACAATTTAGTACTTAAGATTAACACTCTAGTGTTGAACTGATATCCCCCTACAACAAAAGACAGCAGAACTTACCAGGTACAATCAAATCTCACTCAAAATCTGGTGAACATTTATAAAGAACTAGGGAGATAAAAATTCTCAGCTGATGACCACACCTAAGGAAAGCCCTTTCTTGTCCTCGTGTTGGTCTGGGAAATTTGTATTTGTAATCCATGGCTATATTATTGGAACCCCATCAAGTTAATGTCAATCTACCACTTCCAGTACAACTCACTGTGAGAATAAAGACACTAAGGCATATTTGTAGTTATGGGGAGCCAAGTGGTCCTACATCCAGCCGTGATGATGGCTATTTGGAACAAAGGCCTCAACCTAAGGTTTAACCTGGGTTTTATTCATTCAAGAAGAAAGGAGTGGCTTGAGGATGAGTGACTGTGAAAAGTAGAAGGAAGTAGAATTGTCAGGAAGTAGGTGAGTGCTGTGAGTTGGGCTAGGTAGGAGGCCTGCATTCACCTCTGTGATATGTAGAGAGAAGGATATCCTGAAAGAGTAATCTGCACCATACAATTGACATTGTATCTAATGTGTTGGGATTGGTGCTTCAGCTCTGATGGTTCAAACCCCAGGAAGTCGTAGCCTCTATCGCAAGGCTCAATCCCAGCCAATAGCATGGAACATTGGCTCTTCATCCTGTCTTGACCTGACTCACACTAGAGAGGAGCAGGTGAGGTTCCAGGGAAATATACTTGGCATCTTTAAAGACTACCATCAACACCTTATCTAGACCAATATGCATTGCTTAAAGCCAATTGAAGGGGTAAGGAAAAGTCCTAACCAGCTCTATATATCAGTGCATGGAAATAGGGTCAGGCCAGCCAAAATAGAGACAATAGCTCCTCTTTCAAGGAAAGCTGACCAGGTGGTCCTCCACACATGCCCAAAGCACACACAATGAGCAGATGTCTGAAAAGTTCCTCCTGGGCAACTACTCTACAATCACTGCTGAAATGAACAACACAATGACCATGGCTAGCCCATGCATGGAAAGCCTCAGTACACGTTAATTCTATGCCCTTTAAAAACATACATTTTTTGACAACTCTAGGTGTAATCCCAAGAGTTTCATTACATACACTCTATAGTCTTCAGCATGGTTGCCTCAGCCAATAGTAAAACACTTCTATTATGAAACCTACAGAGAAACCTCAGCCCTTGATATAGAGAGCACTTTGTGAAAATATATGAGTTAATGCTAAGGTAAAAGGAAAACTATTCTATGAAAGAGAATAAACACTTCCCAATAAGCCCTTATCTATCACATCAAGAGATAGCTGGCTATATCTTAAAAAAGTCCTCACATAAAGTGGAAAAACATTCAATTTAACAAATATACATTTCTCAATATAGAAATACAGCAAACATAAAACTATGTCTCCTCCAAAAGTTACTACTTTCATGGTCACTTATTTCAGTGACATCAAAATGTATAAAATATTGATGAACATAACACAATGATTATTTAAATGACATCAAAACTCAAGGGATCTAGAAATTAAAAATAATGAAATATGGAAGGTAATGTTATATGAAATAACACTTTTATAAAGAATAAGTTCTAGAAAAAAACAAGAAATTTTGGAAATAACCACAATTACACGAATTTAAAAATTAAATGAAAATCTTACTAGTAGGCTTGATTAAGCAGAAAACAGTAGGAGGGATGCTGATAAAAAGATAATTATTACATTTATGCAACAATAAAGGAAAATAGGTATAAAAACATGCAAACCTCTGTGGTATGATTTTTTTAAAAAAGAAATTTGAGTGTTTTTGAAATTCACAAGGGGCTGAAGTACAGACTAAAACGGAGACTATTCAGTGCTGAGGAAAGATATGCACATTGAGATACAGGGAGCATTAAGAACTCCAAACTGATGTGAGCAGGAAAGGATCTCTCCACATCATGTCATAGGTAAAATGTTGAGTGAAGCATTAAAATGAAATTGAAAGCTTCAAGAACAAATGACAAATCACCTGAAAACAACACATCAGAATAACAGCAGATTAAGCAGTAGAAATTCTCAGGTCAGGAGCACACTGAATAATGTACTTCAACATCTGAAAGAAGATAATTGTAAATCTACATTATTATATCAAACATATCCTATAAAATTTCAGGAAGAATAAAAATATATAAGCAGAAACTAAGAGAAGTCACAGCACTAAGCCAGCATTACAGAAGTTACTTAAAGGAGTGCTACACACAGAAGAGGGAGAATGCAGAAACAGCCCTTTTGGCCGGAAACTGCCATCTTCCAGTAATTTGCTAAAATGACTAACACAAAGGGCAAGAGGAGAGAAAACCGGTATTTGTTCTCTAGGCCTTTTAGAAACATGAGGTTGTTCCTTTGGCCATCTACATGGAAATCTACAAAAAGAGTAATATTGTAGACATCAAGGGAATGGGTACTGGGCAAAAAAGAATGCCTCACAAATGTTACCATGCCAAAATGGGAAGAGTCTACAAAATGGGAAGAGTCTACAGTGTTACACAGCATGCTGTTGGCATGTTGTAAATAAGCAAGTTAAGGGCAAGATACTTGCCAAAAGGATTAATGTGCATTTTTTGTTTGTTTGTTTTTGTTTTTTGGCAGAACTGGGGATTGAACTTAGACCCTTGTGTTTGCCAAGGAAGCCCTTATTCCACTGAGCCATCTCCCCGGCCCCTTAATGTGCATATTGAGCATATTAAATACTCAAAAAGTCATGATAGTTTCCTGAAACATGTGAAGGAAAATCATAGAAGAGTCACATGGAGAGAAAACATTCTCTCAGGCTTTCACAGAGAGCACATTGGCCAAGCAGTAGCCATGACTCATCCACATGGCTGACACTGACAAAGGTTCTACAATCTGAGGTACAGGATCTCTGGATAAATCCGGAGGGGATTTCACTGACCTTATCAGATCCAAAAGCTACAACTCTTGTTGCATAGGTCCTGCTTTACCTTGGTCTTAACCATCCAACAGAAAAGTATAAAAACGAAGTATAAGAAGTAAAGCCATGGTGTTATGTTGAGCTGTAAACAATTTCTGACATTGCCAGTGAAGCGGAAGACCCAATACTATTATGGGCTACTGGACTCTTAGAATAGTTTGCTGAGTTTACATACCTATAATATTCAAATAATGGAACTTAACAAAAAAAGGGGATACAGATGAATGTCCATTTTGTATCTGTGTATTCAAAGTGGTTAGGATAGATATATAGTTACATTCTCTTAATGAATAGAGTGATTTGTTCTAATAGTGTTTGTAAATAGGATATCATGTCCGCATCTTGTACAGCAATTAACCACTAGGAAGAATGTATGCAATGTGCTAATTATTGAAACTGTCCTACCAATTTGATTTGAAACTGTCTCATTGCTATTTGTTTATCAATAAAATTATGAGAAAAAAAGAAAAAGATGGAAGCCAAAGAGAAAGGTACCTGGGTTCAGCTGAAGTGCCAGTGTGCCCCTCCCAGAGAAGGGCACTTTGTGAGGACCAATGGGAAGGAACCTGAGTTGTTGAAACCTATTCCTTATGAATTCATGGCATAAACTGGGGATGTTGCTCTGCCATTCATCATCCAATTGGCAGCTTAAGTGTTCTAGGTCCTATGTAAAAATAAAATCATCCTGTGTTGTATGGGTGGTTTTCTTAGTTGAACAGGTATATGGTGCCTTCATACCGCAGAAATATTTGCAGCAGAGTTTCACTGTACCTAGTAAATGTGTCTAGTCTTTACATTGTTTTTCTTTTTTTTAATATTTATTTATTTTTATTTATTACATTTATTTATTGTGTGTGTGTGTGTGTGTGTGTGTGTGTGTGGCCAGCTCAGCCCACCAGGGGGCGGGGCTGGCTGGCATGTGGTGCTGGAGGATTGAACTGCGGTCCCCGTGCTTTGCCAAACTTGTTTCAAGTAGGTGCTTTAGACCACTGAGCCATGTCTCCAGCCCCTACATTGTTTTTCTTGCTGAAAAATATTGCTGAGGTATGGTACAGGTGTATACCCAAATATTCAAATATTTATAAAATATTTGTATTGGCTTGAAGATCCTGTAAATCACCATGGGGAAAGGATGTATCAAAATAAATGGAAGTCACTTCAGAAACAAATGTAAGTTCATTTCAGTTAAATAAATTGTTTAAGCATACAACAGAGAATACAGAAACAAGTATTAGGGAAAAATCACAAAAATAATACAATGTAGTACATATTTGTCAATAACAACCCTGAATATAAATGGACTTAATTCTCTAGTTAAGATACAGATTTTTTTTTTCAGAACTGGGAATTAAACTCAGGCCCTTGTGCTTGCCAGGAAAATGCTTATTCTCCTGAGCTATCTCCCTGGCCCCAAGATACAGATTGTATTAAAACATAAAATGCAACTACATGATGCTTGCAGAAACCCCCACACCTAACAAAGATAAATATAGATAAATGTAAGATGTAAAATGCTAATCCATACAAACAAAAGCAAGTAGATTATCCATTCTCATATCTGACAAAACTGACTTCAAGTCTAAATTAGAAGAAATAAGTTTGGTACATATTGGTAAAGAGAAAAGTCCACAAAGATAAGACAGTTGTGAACATATACACATCAAATGTCCCCACAACAAATTTATTTAAAAATACTACTTGACATAAAGTGACAGATACATCTCCATACCATTACAGTAAATAACTCTAGTACTCCACTCTCATAAATAGCTTATTCAAACAAAAGGCAATAAAGAACATCAAACTTAAATTACACATAGACCAGATGAACTTAACAGACATCTATAGAATATTCCATTTAAACAGCAAAATACATATTCCTTTCAGTAGTGCACAGGATATGTTGCACAATATACCATTTTAAAGCCATAAAACAAGTCTTTATTTTATTTATTTATTTATTTATTTGGTTGGTTGGTTTTTTGGTGCAACCAGGGATTAAACTTAGACCCTTATGCTTGCCAGGGAAGTGCCTATTCTACTGAGCCATCTCCCTGGCCTCCACAAAACAAGTCTTAATACATACAAAAATTGGAATAATTTCTTGCCTCCCATTACATCACAATGGAATGAAATTCTCAAGTCAGTAACATGAGAAACAATATAAATCACACAAACACAAGGAGACTAAATAATATACTTATCAATGACCAGTGGGTCTTTGAAGAAAGCTCGGTGGAAACTTAAACATTTCTAGAATGAAATTTTAATGCAGGGGCTGGGGAGATAGCTCAGTGGTCTAAGCACCTGCCTGGCAAGTGCAAGGACCCAGGTTTGATTTCCAGTATCACATGTGGTGCTGGCCCCGGAACCCCCGGCACACTGAGCTGGCTGCTGAAACTGGGTGTGCTGGAGCACACCTGTAATCCCAACACTGGGGAGGCTGAGACAGGAGGATCACTATGAATTTGAGCTGCATAGCAAGACCCTGTACCAAATAAATAAATAAATAAATAAATAATTCTTTAAAAAAAACTTATAATGCAATCCCAAATTATCCACATCTATGGGATACAGTGCAAGGAGTTCAAGAGGGACGTTTATAGATTGAAAGAAATAAAAATCAAGTGAATGGAGATTAAAAGAACATTACCAGGCTGGGGGGCTGGGGAAATAGCTTAGCAGCATAAGTGCCTACCTTGCAAGTACAAGGTCCTGAGTTTGATCTCCACTACCACCAAAAACAAACAAATGAACAAAAACAAAACAAAATATTACCAGTGATCAGTGACAGAAAATGGTTCCTTAAAAAGATGTTAATGAAATTAATGTAAAGTAACAGACATTTTAAAAAGTAGAGACCCAAAAGGTTATACGGTAGCACAAACCAATGAAACTCAAGAGTATAGTAATAACTATTTGGAAAAGTTGTATTGAAATAAATTGGAAAATCTGGAAGAAACAAATTTTTACAAACTTATGACCCACCAAAATTGAATGAGGTACAAATAGAAGAGGGTCAATATCAAGCTATAACTGTAAAGCAGTAATAAAAAAGTCTTCCAGTAAGAAAAAGCTTAGGACTGGTAGATTTATTGCAAAACTTTGCCAGACCATTGAAGAAGAACTAACACCACTGCATCCTAAACTAACTCTTGAATGAAATGGAAAGGGAAAGAATGTTTTTAAATTTATATTATGTGGCTACAATTGCCCTGATCATAACCTAGACACAATTTCAGTAGCAAAATAACTAGTATCAGTATTCTTGATAAACATAGATGCAAGACTCCTCTGTAAGATTCTTGCAATCTGAATCTCATAGCACATTAAAGGATCATACACTATGATCAATTTGAAATCATACTAAGAATGCAAGGTGGTTCAACATATGTAAATCAACAAATATAATACATTGTAAAAATCAAGGATAAAAATCGCATGATCATTTCATATATGCAGGAGAACCCTTTGACAGTATTCAGTATCTCTTCATGACCAAAACTCTGGAGTATTTAGGAATTGATGAATTTTATCTCAATGCTCTTAAAGCTATATATGACATACCCATATCCAACATCATACTGAACAGGGAATATTGAAAGCATTTCTTCTGAAGTCAGGATCAAGACAAGACTTTCTATTCTCATCACTCTTGCTAAATATAGTACTTGATATTTTAGCCCGACTAGTTGGACAGCAGACAGAAATAAAGGGGATACAATTAGAAAAGGAAGAACTCATATTTTCATTTGTAGATGATATAGTCTGTACTTTGAAGGTGCTTAGTTTCCACCAACAGTCTTTAAAATATCTAATGAATAAATTCAGCAAAATGGCAGCATATAAAATAAAGATACAAAAATCTCTGGTTTTTCTATGCACCACTGATAAACCTGCTAAAAAAAATTGGTAACACAATTCTAATTAAAACAGTTTTTTAAAAACTATTTAAGATTGAACTTGGTCAAGGAGGCAAAAGAGCTCTATAGTGAAACTTATGTAACACTAAAGTAACTTAAGAAGAAATTAATAGATGGAAATAATTTTCATGTACATGGAGAAACAATATTACTATTGGTCATATTACCTAAAATAATGCAAAAATTTTGTGTAATCTCCATCAAACTGTCAATGACATTCTTCATAGAACTGGAAAAACAGTCTCAAAATTCACATAGAAACACACAAGACCTAAAATATCCAAAGCAAGTCTGAGCATAAAGAGAAGTTCTAGGTGTATCTCATTGCTTTACTTCAATATACTATATAGTGCAAAGATATAGTAACAAAAATAACAGTGCTGGTACAGAAATAGACGTATAGACCAAAGGAATAGAAGAGAGAACACAGAAATAAACCCATGCAAGTCCAGCCATCTGTTTTTTTCCAAAGGTTTCAGAAACATACATTAGAGAAACAACAGCCTCTTTAACAAATGGTATGTCTCCATATGCAGAAGATTAAAAGTAAATCTAGATTTTTGTCTTTCACACTGTACAAGTTGTACCAAAGCTTTAGGTAGAGTACTTGCAACTTTGAAACTGCTAGAAGATAACAGGTGAAATACTTAAGTCATAGGTGAAGATTTTCCAAGTAAGACTTCAAGAAAACAGGAAAAATAGAAAAAGTTATTCAGTGGAATTATACCAGAATGCATCTATATAATAAGAGAAGCAATTAAGTTGGTGAAGAGATAGCCTACCTTTGGAATGAAATCTTTTGAGAACTGTTTTTTTTTTTTTTTTTTTTTTTTGCAGTACCAGGGATTGAACTCAGGACCTCTACTCATTATTCTACTGAGCTATTTCCCCAGCCCTACAGCTGCTCTTCTGACAGGGAATTAATAGCTGCAATGTATAAAGAACTCAAAGTCTAACATCAAAAATGTCCAAATGATCCAATCAGTTAACTACCAAATTAACATATCCTTATCAAAAAAAAGTACAAATGGCCAATTAGTATGTGAAAAATGTTCATCTTTAACCATCAGGAAAATGTAAACCATATAGATTCTATCTCAGTCAGAATGGCTATCATCAACTACACAAAAACCAATAAATTCTGGCAAGGATGGAGGTTGCAATTAACTTCATTCCTGGTGAAAATTTAAATAAGTATAATCAGTGTCTTAGTTACTCTTCTCTCATTACTGGGACAAATACCGACACTCAAGCTTAAGGAAGGAATGGTTTATTTAGCTTACAATTAATGGAGGTTTCATAGTTTAAAGCAGCATGAATTATGCAGCAAGACCTCGAGACACTGCCATCCCTACAGGGTCTAGAAGAGAGGTAGGGGTATCACCGTGTCCAGGATGATCTGCTCCATACTGCCAAGAGAGGCTACCAGGCCTGGGGTGTAAGGGGGGAAGTGCATGCTGTCAGTTTAAGGGTTCAGGCCTCTCTGGCCCTGCCCCTCAAGCCCTGCCCTGGTCCTCTGGCCCTGCCCCTTGAGCCACACACTGCTCCTCCAGCAGATTTACCTGAGGCTTTGGTGGGACAACTAGATACAAACCATAATAGTCAGTATGTAAATCTACAAAGAGGTTCCTTGAAAAAGTGAAAATAGAGCTAAAATTTCATCCAGGTATGCTTCTCCTTGGTATATTCCTGAAGGAATTAAGGTCAAGAGGCAAGTCTGTGATGGATGATGGTGCCTTTCCCCATAGGCGTTAAATAGGCCCCTGCTGGACAAAAAGTGTCCCTCTCCCACTGGATTAGTCAGACCCACACCAGATGTTCATGTACTCTTCTCTCAGAGAAGCAGACCCCTTCTGAGTGAGCAATGCCTTCCTGTGTGTAAAAGCAGACCTGTGCTAAACTGGTAACTCCTCTCCCCCACATGAATAGGTGAGTCCATACAGTGTGAGTAGTGCAGTGTGAGACAAGTGCAGGCCACACACCAACTGAAGCTGACTCTGCATATAGCTTCCATATGGCAAAGAACACAGAGGCAAGGAATAACCAATTGACCCAATCCTTCCTGGCTGGGGATAATGTCGCACAAGGAAAGAAAGTAGCCATACCCTATGCCTATGGATATTAAGTCCAACACCAGAATCTAAACTCTGCCCTACATCCAGCAGAGATCAGAGTGATGACCATGTTGTATTATATATGAATGAAATCATCTTATTTTCAAGAAAATTGATGGAACTGGAGAAAATCATGTTATGTGAAATAAGTTTCATTCAGAAGGTTAACACTGCATTTTTCCTTTCATAGACATAATGTAGGAAAAAAATTCTAAACAAAAGATGTGAGAAGAAAAAAAGGAAAACTATTAGAGAAGAGAAAGGGGATAGGGAAAGAAAGACAGACAAAGGCTGGCCAGATAGTTCAGACTAAAGCTCCTGCTTACACAAAGTGCAGAGGCTGGGTTTGATCCCCAGTATGCTGTGGCGACAGTGTGTATGGGCTGAGACAGCAATTGAGACTGGGGCTGTAGTGCACACTTGTAATCACAGCACTTGGGAGGCTGAAAATAGGAGAATCCCTATGAGTCGTATCTACATAGTGAGACCCTGTAAGCCCTGTACTAAATACCAGAGAGAGAGAGAGAGAGAGAGAGAGAGAGAGAGAGAGAGAGAGAGAGAGGAGCACATTGGGGAAGATATATACTATATGCTATATCATGCACGGTATTAATATGCAGAATAAAACCCACTATTCTGTGTATGGATAAATAAATTTAAAATTCAATGAATGAAAAAGTGCTAAAAGTATTTCAGTAGAATAAAAAGCAACCTACACTATGACAAAATATTTGCATACCATGCTTATGATCAGGATTTAGTGTACAAAATATATTATTCGTAAACTCAGTTGTGAAAACCAAGTAACCTAATTAAAAATGGATGAAGGACTTTAATAAACATTTTTCTAAAGACTAAATCCAAAGAAGACAAACAAGGGTTATATGGAAGTATTTTCCACCTCACTACTTACCAAGGAGGTGATAATGAGTTATCATTTCACACTTTATTAGGTTGGCCAGTATTAAAAAAATCATAAAATAGCACATTTGCAAGAATACGAAGAAATTAACATCCTTCATTTTCGGTACTGAAGATAAGACTAAAAACTAAAACTAATACTACTAAAAACAGTGCGTAAGTTCTTCAGAAAATTGAAAATGGTACTTCCATATGATTTAACAATCATTTTACCTTTCTTTTTTTCATAATTTTATTGAGAGACAAATAGCAATGAGACAGTTTCAAACCAAATCGGTAGGACAGTTTCAATAATTAACACATTGCATACTCTCTTCCTAGTGGTTATTTGCTGTACAAGATGCAGACATGATATCCTATTTACAAGCACTATTAGAAAAAATCCCTCTATTCACTAAGAAAATGTAACTATATATCTGCCCTAACTATTTTGAGTGCACATATACAAAATGGACATCCATCTGTATCCCCTTTTTTGTTTAGTTCTGTCATTTGAATATTATAGGTGTGTTAACTCAGCAAAATATTCTTAAAAAGTCCAGTAGTCCATAATAGTATTGTGTCTTCCTCTTGACTAGCAGTGTCAGAAATTGTTGACCTGAGTCCCCTACA
>NW_004524635.1:8826924-8846630 GCF_000260255.1 Octodon degus
ATCATATTAAATTATTTTTTCAAGACATTTGAAAATAAGATCTGGGACTGGGGAGATAGCTCATTGGAATAAGTGGTTGCCTGGAAAGTGCAAGGTCCTGAGTGCAATCCCTGGTACCATAAAAAGAAAATCTATAAGATATATTAGCACTTCCTGTGCATTGCAGCAGGACTCATAATCACTAAGCAGTGGAAACAATCTAACCACCAATACAGAACGTCACACTTTGGTAATAAAAGTTTTATCTTAGTTTTACTTCAATAAAACTGAATTTAAAGAGGAGCAAAAAGAAAAAGATTATGATTGAAGTTTTGATAGTCCAACAAGGGGAGTAGTAGTATACTTTAGGGGAAATTAAGAAACCTAAAGTATACAAATCATGAAACATTAGAAAAGAACATTTAGCAATCATCTTACATTACAGATAACACAGAGACTTTCCAACTAGAAAACTATATAGCCAAGTTTAGAAATTACACTTTGTCTCTAAGTCCTGATATTTTTTAGCTGTCTCTAAAGTATTGTGAAATTTTAATTTGTAATAAAATACTATCAATTTCAGTTTTCTTTGGAGGTTGACAGGTCACAAATAAGTGATCCTGTAATTCTCTTATTTTAAAGTGGTATGTGAACATTTTTTGAAATGTAATTTTGACTGAAGATACAAATGCCCAGAACTTCAGTCTTGTAACTATTAGTCATTTGTGAAATGTTTCCTAGAAAATTAAACTTGAAGTCATAATGCTGAAATATCCTAACTCTGAAGACAATGATACCAATATTATTGTACTTTTCATTGCCAGAAAAGTTACATCATCTGTAATAGTCTGCAGTTAAAAATAGATATACTCCCTGTAGCAGCAATGTGACAAAGCAAAGGAAAAGAATAATGACATCTTTCTTTGAACGAACAATCATTTTTCTCATTCACATGCAAACAATAAAACAATTTCTATTATAAGTACCCCTTTATCTCCATTCCTTTTCTGGATATATTGATTCATACTGTCTCATTAAATTCTGTTGTTTTTCAGTGCTCTTTGGGTCTGTTGTAATTTTATCATATGGAATACATTAGTCACAAATACAAATACATTGCAATACAAATTGATGTATCACAGGACTTCATATTAGCTATACTACATCTTAAATACCTTTGCTCTTTTCAACAGTGAGTTTAATGTTTCAATTTAAGAAGAATTAGTCTTTTTTCCTAATCATTTCAAATTTTGTTATATCACTTTTAAATAGCATTTATAGAATACAGAGAACTGTTGAGAATTAATACAGTATCCCTATGGACTTTTCTTTATTTGGATCACAGATTTCACTTAAAATACATAAATATCTGTAATGTTTATACTGTATTAAGTTGTTTAAAGTGGTTTAGCAGAATTATACAGGTCTTAGTGGTCTCCTTGATAAATTTAGTTTAAGTAGCAATACCTTGTAATATATTATTACAGATAAAAATTGCTCTCTAATACCATACTATCTGTTGCTCTATTTAGCCAGTTATAGACACTCCATAGAAATGTAGGAAAATTCCACAGAATCAGTGGAGTCTTGCACATAAAACACCAATTGGATATCAGCACACAGAGGACAGTGTTTTTTGTCATCAATCTATTCATTGCAGTAGATACAAAAATATTACCTCTATTCAAAAAGATCTGCAATCTGCTTTGAGGTAGGCAATAGATATTCCTATCATGTGAAGTAGAATGATGAAAATAACAAAAGTTAAAGAGCAGAGGGGAGGACAGAAACATGGTCATCATATGATCCAACCACCTCCTAAAAGCCGCACCTATGAGTGCATGAGGCTTTGGGAGACATCTAGAAAGAAGCAATAAAAATGGTCATTTCATACCAATTACTGCTATACTATCTCTCAAGCAAATGTTTCTTTAAAACAAAGGGATAATAATTGAAAACAACAGACAAGAAAAAAATGTCATAGATTCTCCTGCTATAATGCTGTATATGGTTAGATTTCTAAATTTCTGTGTAAAATTATTTAATTGTTTATTTCTTTTTTAAAAATATTTTTATTATTTTTTCTTTTTTTCTCCACATTCTGTAGGGATTTAAAGCTTAACATATCAATACTTGATGGAAAATACCTTTTCCATGTTATGTCTAAGATTTTGATATTCAGACAGTGAGGTTAAGCTCAACTGTATGTTATAGGGTGAAAACATCATTATGCTTCTCTTCTAGAGGGTTAACAACTTAAGTTTACAGACCAAAAATTGGAGAAAAGAAAGGGCTGCAAGGACAGCCAACATTTTGGCCCCAGCCTTTCAAGGTCAGTGAGGACTCACAACATAAGAGAACCTGTACTGTAACATCCTGTATCTCAGTTGTGTCCCTAATTTTCTGATCAAGGAGATTATTTGGTCACAGAGGAAAGTGATTAATGATGTGAAGTATGCCTAAAGAGAGTCACATGGAAAGATAACATTCTTTCAAGCTTTCACAGAGAACAAATTGGTCAATCAATGGCCATGACTCATCCACATGGCTGACACTGACTAAAGATCTACAAACTGTGGTACAGTATTTGAGGATAAACCCTGAGGGGATTTGACGGACCCTGCCACACACAAAAATTACATTTCTTGTTATATAGGTCTTGTTTATCTTGGTATAAAACATCCAGCAGAAAAGTATATAAACAAAGTATAAAAATAAAGCCATATTAATATGCTGAGCTGCAAAAGGCTCAAGTCAACAGCTTCTGACATTGCCAGTCCTATGGATAACCCACTACTATTATGGACTACTGGTCTATATTGAATTATTTTGCTGAATTCATATAGCTACAGTATTTAAATGACAATGGAATATCCATCTCTGACAAAACAACAAAAAAGGGGATATAAATGAAGGACCATTTTATCTATAAATGCAAAATAGTTAGGATAGATATACAGCTACTTTGCCTGAATTCAATGAGAAGAAAGATTTGTACTAATAGTGTTTGGACAGGATATCATGTCTGCATCTTGTAATATGAATAACCACTATGAAGACAACAATATTCAGTGTATTAATTGTGAAACTGTCCTATTAATCAGCTTTGAAACTGTCTCATTGCTATTTGTTTCTCAATAAAATTTATTTTATTTTATTTTTATTTTTTAATTTTTAAATTTTTAATGAATTTTATTGAGAAACAAATAGCAATGAGACAGTTTCTCAGCTCAATTACTATTGGCTTCATGCATATTTTATAGGTTCCTTCTTTCCGATGAAGAATTGATTTTTTTTAATCCTAAATATGTGTACATCTTACATGACATTTACCACCTATCATATTTATGAACCATATCATTGAACATGGCTTTATCTTTCTGTTTGTGAATTCAAGACAATTGATTTTATTTTTTTTTATTAACTAATGCTCCTCTTTATTTAGTTTCACCAGTTTTCTTACACAAACATTTTTTTTGAAGTACTAACCTAAGATATCATTTTGCATGACATGAACCCAAGTTATTTATGTGGGCCGAGGAGATAACTTAGTAGAATAAGCACTTTTTTTTTTCTGGTATTTTCAGGAAGAGTCTCCAGGGTGTTCAGGATCTCATTACTAGATTCAACTCATAGTGATCCACCTGTTTACAGCTTCCCAAGAGCTGGGATTACAGGACTACGCCACCACACCCAGTCTCAATTGCTGTCTCAGCTTGCCCTGGGGGTGGGGGGATGGGGCCAAATAGCTCAGCAGATTAAAGTGCCTGCAACCAGGCACAGGGGCCAGGTGGGTGTTCGATACCTGGGCCTGCCATGCTGGCCCCACCCCCCTGGGCATGCTGAGATAGCAATTGAGGCTGGGCATGGTGGCGCACACCTGAAATCCCAGCTCTTGTGAGGCTGTAAACAGGTGGATCACTGAGTCCAATCTAGTAGTGAGACCCTGAACACCCTGTAGACCCCTCTCTAAAATACAAAAAAATTAAAAATTAAAAAAAAGTTGTTTGTGTTTGCTTTTTTGTTATAGTAGTGTAAAACTTTCTCATAAAATGTTAGAGTTGTCTAACTGAAAACTGAATATTCATAACTATTCATAGTCGTTGCCTTGAATTAATGGACAAAATAATATATAAACTGAAACTTGAAGCTTTATAAATTTTAGTGGCCATTCACTGCTTTCTATTTCTCAAAAATAACTTAATTATCTAGTTAAATACATTAGCAAAGTTTTTAATACATGTACTGCCAAAGTGAGCATATATTAGCTAAGGTTTTAAATAATTAAAAACATATTGTGTAAAGAAGTGCACTTAGTATAGCTTTGTATTTGTCAATATGTATATAAACTAACATCTGAGACTTTCATGTATGATTTTCTAGGGACCCTTTCAATGTCTTGGATTTTTATGACCACATTCTTTTCCTTGTTTGTGTCTTTTGATTTTGGCATAAATTTAAAAACTAACAAAAGATCAGTGAAAAAGTAATGGAAACAATGAGATTATCTTGAGAAGAATAAGCATTTTCTAATCTGCATTAATAAATTCTATTAGCCTGGATAAAATGTATCAGATCTAAAATACTAAGAGGTTTAAGTTAGATGCAATTGAGAAGGACCATCACTATTTAAGTAATAATGACATTTTCTTTGTGTTAATTTATCTTTTCTATATTATTCACTATGAGCTGAAGTTCTTAAGAAAATCTGAAAATGTTATCTAACATTTAAAAGTAATCTGTTAATCCCCTTAGCATTTCATAATAGTCTATCATAATGGATTTTCATAAGCTTGTCATTGACGTGCTGCTGCTAAAATGTTAAAGTGATTTCTCCTCTAAAAGCAGTCTAATGGTTGTAAGAAGAATAAAATCCTAGGCAGTTGAGTGATATAAATCTATTACTGTTTACCTTTCATATCTCTCACATTTTCATTATTTGACTATGAACATTATACAGTTTTGATTTGTTTCTTTGCAGGAATTTTATAAAGGGAGTATTTTGTAAGGCATGGTTTATATGATCAATATATCTGTGTAAGCATAACTCCACTACTGTGCACTATTATATTGTAACAGTGAGATAATGACTGAAGGGTACTTACTTTAATCTCATCATTTTGTATTTGATTTTTGGGTTGATAGAACCACTAGCCAATGTCACATCTTTCTTTTTCTTTGCTCACAGCTTGCAGTAAAGGTTTGTAAAGCATGGATAATGATATGAAGGTATCTATAGAGAGAAAAAAGTCTTGGCAAAATTAATTGTGTTCTCTTTTTATTATGTTTATGCTTCTCATGCCAAAGTCATAATATGATTAAGATACCTGGCATTACTATTATTATTGCAACTCTTCTTGGAGTTAATATAAAAGTTAAGAAAAAAAACCTTTTTAATATATAAAATACATAACATTGTTAGTAATTCAGGTGCTATAAATCTATGCCTGAAAATTTTAAGAGGTTTTAAAAAACTAAATAGAAGTGTTCAGAATGAGATGAAAATATGAATTTAAAAATCTGGGAAGCCAAATGAAAATGTTTATAATGTGTATACAGTTTATAATGTATATACAGAAGTGTTATCATTCAAAGTGTACCAAGACATAAAAGAATGAAGGGAATATATATATATATATATATATATATATATGTATTAGCTGAGATAATTTTTAAAATTTATTTTTATTGAGAAACAAATAGCAACAAGACAGTTTCAAAACTGATTAATGTGACAGTTTCTATAATTAATACATTGTACATTGTTATCTTCTTAGTGGTTTTCCGTAGTACAAGAAGCAGACATGATATCCTGTCCAAACACTGTTAGTACAACTCTTTCTTCTCATTGAATTAAGCAAAAGTTAACTAAGATAATTGTACTAGTAATTTATATTGATTTATTGAAAGGAACAGTTAATGCCTAATTTTTTGATCAATTTTGCATGACTATATCTGGTAATCTGGCCAACTACTTGTGTGTGTGTGTGTGTGTGTGTGTGTGTGTGTGTGTAGAAGGTCTCATTATGTAATTCAAACTCTTAGTGATACTCTTTTTTTTTTTTTTTTTTTGGTGGAACTGGGGATTGAACTCAGGCCCTTGCGCTCACCAGAGAAGCACTTATTCCACTGAGCCATCTCCCCATCCCTCTTAGTGATACTCTTGTTCAGCTTCCCCAGCGCTGGGATTATAGGTACATGCCACCATGCCTGCACTGAGTCAATGACCTGGCACACTTGGGGGCATGTTTTTTTTCTAAATGATAAAAATAAATTTTATTGCCTAATTAGCTCTAATGATGATAATAAATCCCAGCTACTTAGTACATGCATCCTGCACACTAACCTCTTTATAGTCTCTCTAATATTCATAACTTATATGAAGTGAGGAGGACGCTAACATTTACAATTTAGAATTAAAACAAAAAATACAAATGATATAGAATTTCATTTAACAGAGTATTATGAATTTCAGAGTAGTTTTTATAATACATAATATTGTCTTCCAACCAGTTATTCATATTACCAGATATATACATATGAAATGGAAGAAGTATATAAAAAATTAAGAAGAGAAAAAGTATAAACAAATAAAAAGGAGACAAAACAAATTAAGCATTAACTGCCTCTTTCCATAGACTAGCAGAAATGTACAGTACAATTGTCCAAACTGTAGGTAGAGTTCATGAATAAAAAGCAAAGTTCATGGGAAATACTTCAAAGAATTAACAATTGGGATCTCATCCTTTTGAAAAGTTTCTGCACTTCAAAGCAAATCTCCAACAGAGTAAAAAGAAAAACCCTCAAACTAGGAAAAAATTCCTAGGAATTTTCCTAGGAATTCCTATGACAGCTGATTGTCCTTCCAACAAAGGCCTTCTATCTAAAACATACAAAGAAAAAAAAATCAGACCTCCCCCAAATTCAAAGAGCCAATCTAAAAATGGGCATCTGAGATGAATACATCACAGAGGAAGAAATACAAATGAAAAGTAAATGTATGAAAACATGTTCAACATCATTGTTGATTCTAGAAATGCAAATGAAATCAAGACTGAGATTCCATCTCACCCCTGAAGGAATGCCTAACATCAAGAAGTCAGCCAATAAGAAATGCTGGAGAGGCACTGGGGAAAAAGGAATCCTTCTGCACTGTTGGTGGGAGTGCAGACTGACACAAACTGTAGAAATCAGTGTGGATATTCCTTAAAAAGCTAGTATTGGAGATCCCATTCAGGCCAGGTATTCCCTGCTTGGATATTTTTCCAGAAGAAATGGAAGACCTCATACAACAGTGATATATGCGCACCCATGTTTATAGCAGCACAGTTGTCACAGCTAAATCCTGGAAACAAGATGCTCTTCAGCTGAAGAATGTATAAAGAAGATGTGGTATTTTTACACAATAGAGTATTATTCAACTATAACACAGGATAAATTTGAGTCTTTTGTCAGTAAATGGATGCAACTAGAGAACATAATCTTAAGTGAAATAAATCAGACCGACATGTACAAATATTGTATTGACTCCTTAGTGTGAGAACCTTAAAGAGAAAAATGGGATCTGAAGAGTACCATTGATCCTGGGAGAAGGGAATGAACTTACTCAAAAGGAAAAAGTTACAAAGTTGAGGAGAAGGACAGGAGAAGGAGTGGGCGAAAGAGATGACAAACTACTTTGAAGATAACAATATCTAATATAACAACCATTGTTCATTTTGTATCTTGTTTTGAAGTTCTGTGTGCTTTTTATTGTTCTTTTTAAAGTCTCTTTAAAAATGAATCATTTTAATATTAAAAAAATCAGTGTGTTAAGAAAACTACCAAATATAAGATTAGAAAAAAGAAAGTTTTCCAACATAAAGAAAATACAAATCTCTTTCAGTTTCTTATACTAGGGAAAGAATATGATGTTTGCACATATGTCTGACTTATTTCACTTATGAATATGATCTCTATTGCATCCATTTACCTACAGAAGCCTCAAGTTCATCTTTATAGCTGGATTATACTCCACTGTATAAAAATACTACATCTTTTCTATCCATTCCTCAGTTGATAAGCATAAGCATTTAGATTGTTTTCAAGATTTAGCTATTGCAAATTGTGTTGCTGTAAACATGCGTTCATATATATTGATGTGGTATAATATTTTTAATTTTTCTGGAAAAATACATAGAAGGTGAATAGTTGGATTGAAAGGGACCTCTAATCATAGTGCTTTGAGACATCTCCACACTGACTTTCATAGTTAGTGTAGAAGTCTGCATTCTCACCAACAGTGGAGAAGGGTTCCTCTTTTCCCTCTAGCATTTGTTATTAGCTGATATCTTTATGATAGCCATTCTTTCTGGGGTGAGATTGAATCTCAGTGTTTTTAAATTTGTGTTTCCTGAATCACCAATGATTTTGAACATTTTTTCATACATTTATTTTCCATTTTTATTACTTGATCTGAGAAGTGTGTGTTCTTCTCAGATGCCCATCTTTTGATTCTGATCAAAAGGAAAGAACAAATGGGAGGGGGAAGGAGAAGAGAAAGAAAGAAGAAAGGGAAAAACATATATATACAAGATAGCTAAGATAATTGTACTAGTAATTTCTATTTGTTTATTGAAAGGAACAATTAATTCTTAATTGTTTGATCAATTTTCCATGCATACATCCAGTAGTATGATCAACTACTTTGAGGATAACAATATACATTATGACAACCATTGTTAAATTCCAAAAAAGAAAAAAGAAAAGAAAGAAGAACAAGAAGCAAGACAAGTAAACCCAAGTATTCAAAAATCTCACTGCTAATAATCAGGGAAATGTAAATCAAAAGTATAATAAATAATTGTCTTTGTTAAGTAGATTTTAAAAATAGATCATTGTTGGGCTAGAAATAGCTCAGCAGATTAAAATGCCTGCAAGCTGTCTCAGACGCACTGAGACAGCAATTGAGACTGGGCATGGTGGTGTGTGCCTGTAATGCCAGCTCTTAGGAGGCTCTAAACAGACGAATCACTGAGTCCAATCTAGTAGTGAGACCCTGAACACCCTATAGACCCTTCCCTATAATACAAAAAAAAAAAAAAAAAAGAAAGAAAATTGTTGTTAACATCTATTAATGGTTCTGTGAATGGGGAAAGTGATACCCTAAATCACTGTTGATGGAAGTTGAAATTGAATAGACAGTTTTAGAGAGCTGTTTGGAGTAGTTTGGTAAATTTAAACATTTTTAAGTACTTCTATATCTAATTGTCCTTCCTAGAAGCATACATGCTCAAATACACAAAATGATAAATATGCAATGATATTTTGTAAACTATATCAAAGATTTATTGATAGAAACTACATTCCTCTTATAAATTAACTATTTTCTTTTTAAATTAAAGACAAAGCCACCTTATTCCTATTCTAAAATAAACTATTTTTTAAAATTAAAGATAAAGCCACCTTAACCCCACTCACGTGCTGCCCTCAATGTAAGCAAAGGTAATAAAATATAACAAATGCTCTTCTGCTCTTCTGTGTACAGGTGATCCACAAAGAAAGGCAAAATCATGAAGACCCAGGTGAAAGAAACTGAAAACCAGAGTAACTAGTATCCAAGTTGCTGCTACTTCTCTGAGTCAAGAGTAGGGAAAAGGAGCTGGGTAAGCAATTAACAGACTACGTAAGTTAAGGGTTTTTATTTTGTTGATTACTTATTCATAAAAGATGGGGACTTCAGCACTAGTGAGTTAAGAAATCAGAGCTTAAATAAATGATTTTTAACAGTCTAAAAGGTTAAACACACTTAGAGAGGAAACTATAACCTTTTAAAATCATAGAAAAGGAGGACAAAGAAAACATGTCTGTTTTGACATGGACTTAAAGCATTCATTGCCCCTAGGAAATTTGTGATTTAAGTTCACATTACCTATTTAAAATAGGAAGTTGTTCATATAAGAAATAAAATATTGAGCCAGTGACATTAATGCTTCTAGGGCAGATCAAGAATTAATGTAAAACTGTATTTGTCTCAATCCACAAAGCATTTCCACAGATGAATCCTGGCTAAGAATTTACAAGGAAGGAATCTACCAGAATAGAGATTCAGCAAGCTGAACTAACACAAATATTAGATAAACACATATACATGCACATACACATGCACGTACCTGTTTTCTCATACACATAAAAAGAAACAGGATGCTATGAATAAACCCATTGTAGATTTCAGAATGTAGCAATACATTTATATATACGTCTCTCTATATGTAAATGTCTTTGATTGTAAACTCCACAAGGGATTAAACAGCCACACTCTCAGGACCCATCCAGACCCACCCAAGCCTGGGCCTGCGAATCTGTGGGAGAACTTCCATGCTTCCCTGCACCTGCTAGACCCATCTGGACCAAGTCCAGGCCCCCGCCTGAGTGAGACCTTTCACCATGCTCTTGGGACTTCTCCACCCCTCCAGACCCAGCCCAAGCCCACCTTGTGAGTGAGAAATTCTGCCGTGCTCTCAGGACCCTTCCAGACCAGCCCAAGCCCAGGCCCTGCAAGGGTGTGGGAGTGCTTCTGCACTCCCATGCACTGGCTGGCCCTCTTCAGACCAATACCAGGTCTGCCGGGTGAGTGAGAACTCTTGCTGTGCTCTGGGGACCCCTCCACCACTCCAGAGCCAGCCCAAGCTCACCTTGTGAGTGAGAACTTCATCAGTGCTCTTGGGACTCCTCTAGACCAGCTCAATCCCAGACCCTGTGAGTGTGTGTGAGAGCTTCTGTGCTCTCCTGCACCCCCCTGGACTACTCCAGACCTAGCCCAGGCCTGGCATACAGGCCTGGGGTGAAACTCTGCAGCTGAAGTTCCTGCAGAGAGATTAGGGACCAAAACCACCTGGCTAATCCAGGAGCAGAACATCTTGCCAGAAGGGCACAACAGGTTCACCTCCAAGGTCTACTGAGGGAATGAGCTGAGCACAGTAGCCAGACCCAGGCCAGGAACCACTGGATGAACTCAAGCTTAGTAGATCTACACTCAAATTTTAGTAGATGCTAAGGTTATAACTACACCAAAGCTCTACAGCAAATGCCAGAAGACAGTGCTATACAAAATCACAAAGAGTAGGAGCAAAATGCAGTCTCAGGTCCCTAGCCCACCCAGAACAAGTGCAGAGGACACTAGCACAGCTGAAATGTCTGAATTAACAGTGTCTGAAATAAAGAAACAACAGCAGAAAGGTATAGATGAACTCAGATCAGAATTAATCTCTGAAATAAAAAAGAAATCTCTGAGTTAATAGCATCTGAAATAAAGAATCAAATGCAGAAACATATAGAGCAAATCAGATCAGAAAAAATCTCTGAAGTAAAATAATAACTGCTTCTCAAGAATACAATGATAAAAAAATAGAGATTAGAAAAGTGACAGATTCCTTGAATGAGCAGTACAGGAAAAGAATAGTTCCCATGAAGCAGAGTCAAAGAGATATAGAGGAACTTCAAATTTCAACAACAAGCTTGCAAAACCATTTGAGTGAAAGTGAAGATAGAGTTTCAGATCTTAAAGGTGCTGTTGCAGCTAATGAAAAGGTAACAAAAGATCTCTTAAAAAGCAACTAGGATGCAGGAAAAAATTCATCATCTGCAAGACAATGCAAAGATGGGTGATGTGAGAGTAACAGGCATCAATGAGAAAAAAGGAGTCAATATGAATGATATAAAAAGAATATGGGCGGAAGAAATAGCAGAAAACTTCCCAAATATGAGGAAACAATCTGACATTCAGGTAACCAAAGCATGCAGAACTCCAAATAACTTCAAACCAATTAAAAATGCACCAAGACATATAATAGTCAAGATCCCAGGAAATAAAGTACAAGCACAATACACGGAAAGCCACTAGAGAAAAGAAACAACATATTTAAAGGAAAGCCCATCAGAATAATGGCAGACTTCCCTTCTTAAACCAGGAAGACAAGAAGAGCATGGAGCAGAGTACTTCAAGTCCTCTATGAAAGCTTATTCACTCCAGACTACTATACCCTGCAAAACTCTCTTTCAAGTTTGATAGAGAAGTGAAGTAGTTCCATCACAAAGAACAAATAAAGAATTTCATGATGACAAAGCCAACCCCATACAGACTACTAAAAGATGTTTTAGAAAGGGAACAAAATGATCTGAACTCCATGAATGAGAACAGAAGAAACCCACTAAATAGGGCAAACAGTTAAACACAGAGGAAAAAGGAGTGAACAACAGCATGTAAATAATGTGTCGATTGTAAATCAATACATCTCAATTCTAACCATCAATGTAAATCAACTCAATTCACCAATTAAGAGAAATAGACTGGCACAGTGGATTAGGAAACAAAATCCAACAATATGCTGTATACAAGAAACACACTTAACTGATGCAAAAATTCATAGGTTGAAAGTCAAAGGATGGAAAACAATACTACATGCCCCAGCGCCTCACAAAAACGCAGGGGTAGCTATCCTATTCTCAGATGATCTCAACTTCAAACCAAAAATGATCAAATGAGATGGCCACTACATACTGGTTAGGGGACAATTTCAAGAGGAAGAGGTAACACTCTTAAATGTGTACACACTGAACATGGGTGCACCAAACTACATATGACAAATCTTAATGGACATGAAAAATCTAATATCCGATACCACAATCTTAACAGGAGACTTTAACACCTCCTTATCCTCCAAAGATAGGTCAAGCAGACATAAAATTAGCAAGGAAGTAGCAGAACTGAACCAGAGCTTGAAACAAATGGACTTGGTGGACATATGCAGAGTGTTCCACACAACTACAGCTGAATATACATTTTTTTCAGCTGTACCTGGGTTATTTTCTAAAATAGACCACATACTGGCACATAGGTAATGCTTAAGTATATGCAAGAAAACAGAATTTATCCCATGCATGTTATCTGATCACAGTGCAATGATACTGGAAATAAATGACAAAAGAAACCAGAAAAAACCCTTAAATACATGGAAATTAAACAACACCCTACTCAGCATCCAATGGTTCACAGAAGAAATTAGACAAGAAATTTCACAATATATGCTATTCAATGAAAATTGAAGCACAACTTGCTGGAATTTATGGGATGCAATGAAAGCAGTTCTCAGACGGAAATTTATAGCTATGAAGTCACACATTAGGAAAATAGAATGGGAACAAATAAATTAATGTTGCACCTCCACAATCTAGAAAAGGAAGAGCAAACCAAACAAGAGCCCAAAGATGGGTAGAAATCATAAGTTTAGAGCAGAAATTAATTCAATTGAGTTGAAGAAAATGCTTCAAAGAATTAATGAATCAAAAAGTTGGTTCTTTAGAAGATTAAATAAAATTGATAATGCCCTACCTAATCTCATCAAAAAGAGGAAAGAAAAATTTCAAATACAAGCAATAAGCAATGAAAAGGTTGTAAATACCACAGATCCAGTGCTTATTCAAAAGTTTGTAGGTATTTTGAGAACCTGTATTCTCACACAATAGAAGACACAGAAGAAATGGACAGATTTCTACAAAGGTACAAATTACCAAAACTGAATCGAGAAGATAAAACAACTCTCCATAACTCTATAAGAGCTAATGAAATACAAAATGTAATAAAAAAACTACAGACAATCAAAAGTCCAGTTCCTGATCAGTTCAAATCTGAGTTCTATAAGCAATTTAAGAAAATATAATCCCTATACTCCTTAAACTCTTCAATGAAATTGAAAATGAAACAGTCCTCCCAAAAATCATTCCTGGAGGTAAGTATTATACTGATACCAAAACCAGGGAAAGACACAATTTAAAAAGAGTACTACAGGCCAATATCCCTCCTGAACATAGATGCCAAAATCCTCAATAAAATCCTAGCAAATAATCAAGAAGATTATACACTATGACCAGGTAGGATTCATCCCAGGGATGCAAGGATGGTTTAATATATGCAAATCTGTAAATGTAATACACCATATTAGTAGAGCAAAATCATAAAACCACATGATCATCTCAATTGATGCAGAAAAGGCTTTTGACAGTCCAACACTCATTCATGTTCGAAGTCCTACAGAAAATTGGAATAGATGGCCTCTACTTCAGTCTGATAAAAGCCATCTATGATAACCTAATAGCTAATATAATGCTAAATGGGGAAAAACTGAAATCTTTTACTCTCAGATTTGGTACAAGACAAGGATGTCCTCTATCACCATTCCTATTCAATATAGTTCTGGAATCATTAGCTAGAGCCATTAGACAAGAGAAAGAAATAAAAGGAATAAGAATAGGTAAAGAAGAAGTTAAATTATCATTATTTGCAGATGACATGATACTTTACTTGAAGACCAAAAAAATTCCACCATGAACCTCCTAGAATTAATACAGAAATTAAGTAGCATAGCAGGATATAAATTCAATACCCAAAAGTCAATAGCATTCCTCTACACAAATAACAAACACACTGAAAGGGAAATTAGGGAAACAATCTCTTTTACTATAGCAATGTGGAAAATGAAGTACCTTGGTATTAGTCTAACTAAAGAGGTCAAAGTTCTTTTCAAGGAAAATTACAGTAGTCTGAAAAAAGAGATCATAGAAGATTTCAGAAAATGGAAAGATATTCCCTGCTCCTGCATAGGAAGAACCAACATTGTGAAGATGGCCATACTCCCAAAATTGCTGTATAAATTTAATGCAATCCCTATCAAACTACCGCCAACATACCTCACAAACCTAGAGAAATCATTCCTAAAATTTATTTGGAACCAGAAAATAATAGCATAGCAAAGGCAATCCTGGGCAACAAAGACAAGGAAGGAGGCATTACAATTCCTGACTTTAAATTATACTACAAAGCTACTGCGATAAAATCAGCATTGAACTGGCAAAAAAATAGACCTGAAAATTAGTGGAATAAATTAGAAGATGCAGAAGCCACTATGAACACACTTGGCCACCTGATCTTTGACAAAGGGGCCAAACATTCTTAGAGGTAGAAATATAGCCTCTTTAACAAATAATGCTGGAAAAGCTGACTCTCTACATGCTGAAATCTAAAACGACCCAAGTCTATCACCATGCACTAAGCGGAAGTCAAAATGAATTAAAGATCTAAACTTTAAAATAGAAACACTAAATCTCCTGGAAGAGAAAGTAGGAGGAACTCTTGAAGACAGGGATAGGCAAAGAGTTTATTAACAAAAATCAAATTGCATGGATAATACTTGAAAGAATTACAACTGGGACCTCCTCTTATTGAGAATTTTTTCTTGGGAAAAAATTACCAAAAAAAGAAAAAAGAAAAGATAACTCACAAATTTGGAAAAAATCTTAACTAATAAGCTCTCAGACAAAGTGCTGTTTTCTAGAATTTATAGAGGACTCTTCGGGCCCCAAAATTTAAAGACCCATTCCAGAAATGGCCATCCACGATGAACACTCACTTCTCACAGGATGAAATTAAAACGAATAAATATACAAAAAAATGCTACACATTACTAGCCATCCATGAAATGAAAATTAATACAACACGGAGATACCATGTTACCTCAGAATGAATGGCTATCATTAACAAATCAAATCACAACAAATGTTGGAGAGCCTGTGGGGAAAAAGAACACTTCTCCGCTGCTGGTGGTAATGTACACTGGTGCAGCCATTATGGAAATGAGTGTGGAGACTCCTTACAAAACTAGTGCTGGAAATCCCATTCAGGCCAGCTATCCCCCTACTGGGAATTTTCACAGACTAACTGAAAACGTTATATCATAGTGATATATGTGTTCCTATGTTTATAGCAGCAGAATTAGTGATAGGTAAATCTTGGAAAAAATGAAAATGCACATCACCTGAGGAATGGGGGCAAAATACATGGTATTTTTATACAATGGAGTATTACTCAGGTATAAAGAATGAGAAACTCAAAGCCTTCATATTTAAGTGGATACCACTTGAAGATATACTCATAAGTGAAATAAACCAGATCCACAAGTGTAAGTATCGTATAGTATCCCTAATATAAGAACTCAAAAGAAGAAATACAAATAGAGAGGTCGGGGAGATGGCTCAGTGGAATAAGCACTTCCCTGGCAAGCGCAAGGGCCTGAGTTCAATCCCTGGTTCCACACACAAAAAAAAAAAGAAAGAAAAGTATAACACAATTGTAAGGAAAGCGAGAACTTGAGGATGAGACAACGAATAGAGGGCAAGAAGAAAAGCTAGGAAACATGACAGGGTCAAAGCCATCCATATATATGCACAAGATGGGTAAAGCAATGATCCTGAGAAACATCAACAGGATTTTGTAACTAGTAGTTACTTGGTAGGATGCTCACCTTGATTAACTACATATGCTGATATGTGTGAGCTAAGCAACTGCACTGAAGATAGCAATGTGTAATAGAAGGGTCATGCTTGGAATGCCTGTAATTCTGGTCTTCTAAATACATACTTTTTGTCCTGACATACAAATTATTGCCATACTGTTTCTCAAGTAAATGTTTGTTTTAAAAAAAGGTAATAAAAAATAGAGACAAGAAAAAAATGTGACAGGGCTGTCCTGCTACAATGCTGTAGATGGTTAGATTTCTAAATTTCTGTGTAAAAATATGTAATTGTTTATTCCTATTTTTAAATTTTTTGTTTTAAATTTTTTTCTGCATATTCTGTAGGGACTTAAAGTTTAACATATCAATAGTTGATGGAAAATACCTTTTCCATGATATACCTAAGATGTTTTATATTAAGGCAGATAGGTTCACCTGAACTGCATATGCTGTAGGGTAATAATAAGCTTCTCTTCTGGAGAGTTAACAACTAAAGTTTGCAGATTAAAAATTAGAGAAAAAGAACGGCTGCAAGTTCAGCCAATATTTTAGCCCTAGCTTTCCAATGTCAGTGAGGACTCAGGACATCAGGAGAACCTATACTGTAACATCATGTAACTCAGTTTTGTCCCTAATTTTCTGATCAAGGAGATTATGGAGCCACAGAGCAATGTGATTGATGTTGTATAGTATGCCTAAAGAGAGTCACATGGAGAGAAAACATTCTCTCAGGCTTTCACAGAGAGGAAATTGGTCAAGCAATGGCCATGACTCATCCACATGGCTGACACTGACAAAGGATCTACAAAGTGCGGTGCAGGGTTTCAGGATAGATCCTGAGGGGACTTGATTGACCTTATCAGATAGAAAAGTTACATTTCTTGATATATAGGTCTTGTTTTATCTTAGTCTTAACCATCAAGCAGAAAGGTATAAAAATGAGCTATGAGGGGTGAAGCCATGATGGTATGCTTGCCAATAAAGGGCTCAGGTCAACAACTTCTGACATTGTCAGTCCTGCGGATGACCCACTAGTATTATAGAGTACTGGACTATATTGGAGTTTTTTGCTGAATTTACACACCTACAACATTTAGATGACAATGGAATACCCTTCTCCGACAAAACTAAACAATAAAAGGGGAGAAATACAGCTACATTCTCTTAATTCAATGAATAAGAAGATTTGTTGTAATAGTGTTTGTGTACGGGATGTCATGGGTGTATCTTGTACAATGAATAAGCACTGAGACAACAATGTGCAATGTATTTATTTTTGAAACTGTCCTACTGATCAGTTTTGAAACTATCTCATTGCTATTTGTTTATCAATAAAAGTATTAAAAATGTCAGAAAAGAGAAATAAAAAAAGTTAAACAAAACCAAGGTAGGAGGAGCTGAGTAAATTACCATGAATGTGCCACAGAGCAAAATTTTGAAATATAATTCATTTAAAAATAAAATATAATATAAAAATATAAATTTGAAAGCAATATATGATATAGAATAAAAATGCCAATCCTGAGAGTGATAGTGACCCATGACTTTTCACAGCTGATCAAAGACAAGATATTCAAATAGACTCAGGTAGCATAATTCACCTTAAATAGACTAAATAAAGGTGGATGGTAGATATTTTATTAATTCTTCAGTTACATTGACTGATATTGGATTATTCTGAATTTTATATCTTCTTGATTCAGCTTTCGTAGTTCAGATGTATCTAGAAATGTCTCCATTTTTTTTTACTGATTTTTTTTTTTTCAGAACCAGGGATTGAACTCAGGCCCTTGAGCTTGCCAGGCAAATGCTTATGCTACTGAGCTAACTCCCTGGCCCCAATCCATTTTTTCCTAATTTTTCATTTGAAAGTAGATGCACATGATATTCTGGATTTCAGTAGAATATCTTGTGATTTTACCTTTTTCATTTCTAATTGCCTAGATTTGGATTTTTTTTTTAAATTTTGGTAAGATTGGCCAAGGTTTTTGTTTATTTAGTTTATTCAAAGATCCTCCTCTTCTATTCATCAATTTTTTGCATTGCTTTTTTGTCTCAATTTCATCTCTGATATTCATAATTTTCTTCTCTGGATGAACTTTGGTTCTGGATAGTTCTTTTTTCTGGAACCTTGAGAAGAACTATTAAGCTATTTATCTTAGCTCATTCTGTTTTGCTAATGTGGGTATTAATTGCTATAAGCTTCACTTTTCAGACTGCTTTCATTTTGTCATATAAATCCTGGTATTTTGCTCTTCATCATCATTTGATTGTAGACACTGTTTAATTTCTTCTTTAATGCTAACCTTGAATAATGACCCCTTCATTATTCTTTTGCCATTGATTGCTGGTTTTCCTTCCCTGTGATCTTATAATATGCATTGGATAATTTTGATTATTTTGCATTTACTTGAACATGCTTTGTGGACTAGTATGTGGTTTGTTTTGGAAAAAGTCCCATGTGCTATTGAGAAGAATGTGTATTCCATTGTTGTTGCATTGAACACTCCGGATATCTATAAGTCCAGTTGTTTGCAGGTTTACTTTAACTCTAATATTTTCGTTGATTCTTTTTGACTGGTGATCTGCCAGTTTGTGACGGTGGGGTATCGACGTCACCCATTATAATTATATTGGTGATTATCTGATTGTTACATTCATTAGTATTTGTTTTATGATTTTGGATGTGCCAGTATTTGGTGCATATATTTTTATAAGTGGTATCTCTTCCTGTTGAATTGTTCACTTAACTAATACATATGATATTCTTTGGTTCTTCTGATCCTTCTTGATTTGAAATCCATTTTGTCTGAAATTGAAGAGCTACTCATGCCTTTTTCCTGGGTTCCTATTACATGAAATCCTCTTTTCCATACTTTGATTTTTAATCTGTAAATTTTTCATGAGTTAAAGGTCTTCCTTATATACTGTATATCATTGGGTTTATTTCTTGATCTATTCTGATAATCTGTGTAATGTGGGGCACTGAGATCATTGATATTGAGAGTTATTGAGCCAGGAAGATAGCTCAGTAGATATTGAGAGTTATTAAGAGGAATTCCTGTCACTGTATAATTTTAATATTGCTGATTTTCCTTTATATATATTTCTTTTGCTTAGCTGAACATCCTGTATTTATTATTTTTTATCTATTGACAATTTTGGTTTATTGTCCCTTTCTAGGATATTCTTGAGAAATTTTGTAATGTTGGTCTGCTGGTCATGAATTTCTTGAGGTGCTCTTTTTCCTAGATTTTTTGTTGTTGTTGTTTTGCCATTAATTTTGAGGGAAAGTTTTTCAGGATGCCTAAGTCTGTTTGTTACTGTGCAGCACTGATGTCTTTTATGTTTCTTTAATATCTTTTTATGAGTGGTAGTTTTTGTTCAACAAAGTTGGGAACA
>NW_004524635.1:8846730-8858491 GCF_000260255.1 Octodon degus
TGAGCTATCTCCCTGGCCCACTATGGGTATTATTTTGTTAATTTTTTTCACCTAGTTAATCTTTCCATTTGTAGCAGTGAAGTGTTGTGGTCCCCCATTTCGACTGCATTGTTGTTTATCTGCTTTTTCATATGTATTTGTTATGTTTGTTTTATGAAGTTGATTATGCAGCTATTAGGTGCGTATATGTTTATAATTGTTATCTTTTCCTATTGAATTGTTCTCTTTTCCTGTTGAATTGTTCTCCTTTTTAGTACCTAGTGACCTCCTGTCTTTTAAAATTAGTTTTGCCTTGATTTTTAATATGCCCCAAATTAGGATAGTTTTCTTCTCAGGCTCCAGTTGCATAGAATATTGTTTTTTCTCCTTTCACATTTAGTCTGTGGGCTTCCTTTTAAATGAGATATGTCTCTTATTGACAGCATATTGCTAGATTTTGTTTTATGACACAATCTGAAATCTGAGTTAGAGTTAAAATAGAGTTAAAACCATTGACATTGAGAGTTATTACAAGTATTCACTGAATACTGTCATTGTATAATTTCCAGTGCTTATTCTCTGATTTTTTCTTTTATTTAACTACTTTTATAGATGTATACTTGCCTTTGGCCTTTTTTATGTTGGTAGCTTACCTGCCTCTGTATTGGATTTATTTCAGTATTTTCTGCAGTGCTGGATTAGTAATTATGTCTTTTTGTGGAGGTGGGGCATTCTATGTCATGTAAAGTCTTTACTTCTCCATCAGCATTGAAACCTAATTTTGCAAGATATGGAGATCTTGATTGTTAGTTCTTTCTTTTAGGACTTGAAAAACTTTCTTTAAGCTTTAGGTCTTATGGCAAGACATTGGCTGTCATTTCAGTAAATTTGCTTTTATAAGTAATTAGCTTCTTTTTCTCTAATAATTTTTAGTATTTTTTCCTTTTGTTGAATTTTTGTAATTTTGATTATGATGTTTTATGGAGAGGTTTTTCTCTGCTTTTGGCTTTTATAGATTCTATAGACCTCTTTTACTTGAACATTAAACATTTTTCTACATTTGGAAAACTGCTATCATTTCAGAGAAGAGATTTTTTATACCTTTTTGTTGTCCTTTAATTTTTCCTTTATTTCTATAATTCTGATTTTTAAAAGTCATCTAATAGCTGTTGGATCTAGCTTGCTTGGTGTTAACTTTTTATGCTATTGATTTCATGATCTACTATATCCAATTTATTTAATTTCTGGTAGTTTGTGTTAACATTGGCCATATGTGTTACCTATGCTTCTTTTTGAATTTTTCAAATCTCTTATTTCTGATTTCTTTTTTCATAATTTCTAATTCTTTATCAAATAGGTATTCATATCTTCTACTGTCTTGTTTAATTCAATTAGTTTTTTTCTTTCTTCTTTCAGCATTTTATCATTGTATTAGTAAAAGCCTTTATCTGTTTAATTCAATCTTCTTTAAACCTGTTAATTTAAATTTGCTTATTTGTTTCTTCTCTGATCTGAGGAGAAAGGTATTGACATGACAGAATAAATAACAACAAAGTACAATTTAACACCCCTTTCAATAGAGATTTACAATAATAATGAAGACACAGTGATGAACCACATGTTAACACAGTAAATTTCAACTGAAAAGTACAACTATGACATCAATAATAGAAAAGAATTTAATAATATTATAAAGGTAACTAAATAGATAAAATTTAATGAAGCTTACTTAATAAAGTAATAGTAAAATGGAAGAGGTGGGGATGAATAAAATGAAAGAAGTAAAATTTGAAAAAATAAGTTAAGAAAAGCGAGATAAAAATCCAAGTAAAAATATAGAGTTAATAGGTGTGGTGACTGGTGTCAACTTGGTACACCCAGCTGAATTAAACTATCCTAGTGTTGAGTGTGGAAGGCCCACTGAAGATTGTTGCCAGCAGAATAAAAGCAGAACAGGAGAAGCTGCTGGAATAGTGTTAGGAATGCTGTTTGAAGAAGCTGTTGGAGCTGTTGGATGCTGCTAGTTCTCTTGGGCTGCTCTGCTAGAGGACCTTGTCATGTTGGCTTTCCCAATGAACTTTGGAGGAGCTCTGATCTTCATCTTTAGCATTGCTTCCTGGCTCCAGAGGGAAAGATGTTGTGTTGCTTAGCCTCATGGAAAAGCTTGTTGCATTGACTTTCCTGATTGGAGCTTAGCTTTCTTTATTGCTAGAGGAGCTTGAGACCTCACCTACTTCAGACCTCTCAGCCTGCTAGTACAAAGCTTTCATCCTGCTGACATAGACTTTCTAGCTCCCACCACTGACTTTTGGCTCTTTCTGGACAGATCTGTGAAGTAGGATCTAGGCCTTCTGCTGGATGCTTTAGTATTTTGTGTGTGGATAAATTTCCTGCACTTCTTTATAATTCTTGAGTGATTCCTTATAAACTAATATAAAAATGTGTGTGTTGTTATATTGTTGGCATTGCAAAAACCCCAAACTAGGACAATAGAATTAGGTAAAATAAGAGAAAAAATTCAAGAAAAAATAAAGAGAAAAAAGGGAAACACTAGCCACCTTTAAAAAAAGAACACACACACACACACACACACACACACACACACACACACACCCCAAAAAGAAAGAAAGAGAAATGACTCCAAAAGAATATAAAATATTCCTCTAGGTTTTGGTTGAGCTTTTGAGGAGCTTTAGTTTCCTCAACTCAGGTTCCACCAGTTGTGGTGGAGAGCTAATGAGTCACAATTAGGACTTGTTTTGTTTCCATGCCAACTCTTTGCTGTGAAAATACTGAGTCCTGCCTCATTTTTCTGCTGGGCAGGGTCAGTCAATGCTGTTGTGTCTGCCTCAAGGCTGTATTCACTGTATTCACCCAAGTCAATGGTAGCTATGATTAATTGTAAAGTCTATGGGCTTGCCTGACTTCAGAGACTCTGCTGTCTGTACACTGCCAGATATAGCAAGTGTCCAAGACAAGATGTACCCCTGATCATGTTGGCAGATCAAGAAATCAAATAGACCACTGCGTTCTGTGGTGGAACTAGGCTCCGAGTGGTGCCAAGCTGTCGGCTGGACTCAAGGCCAACACTTTTGAGCCCATTTCCCTCAGAAAACTAGCAAACTAGCCTGACTTCCTATCACATTGGTTGGGGCCACTGTGTCCTTTCTATGCTGAACTTGCTGATGCCTAAACTTCTCTGGGGGGGGGGAGTCTATGACTGTCTTACCTCACCTTGCACCCAGTCTCTGTGGTAAGGTGACCTCAGAAAACTTGGAGTGTAGTTGTTCTGGGAGCTTTGATTTCTCTAGTATCTCAGTCACAATAAACTCCTTTGAAACATGCTCCTGATCATATCACTCAACTACTGCTTTATTTCTGGTGACCCAGACAGCATTATTTCTTTACTTCATTTGCAGTATATATTTTTCCTTACTAATTTCTTCATCCATGAAAGAATGAATCAAATAAAAATGTCATTATCAAAATTTTACATTTCTTTTCTTTTTTTTTACTCTTAAAATTTTTCCACCTTTCTAATATAATAAATAGTTATGCAGAAAATATTTTTGACCTTTCTGAGCAAAAGTGGTCTCTTAAGTTTATTTTCTTTGGATACATTCACAAGAGTGAAATTATTAGATAAAAAATTGTGAACTATGACTACTGACTTATTTCTAAAGAAATTTAAACCAAGTATGGTAGGATTAACTCATTAACCAAAAGCTTTCCTTATTTAATGATGCTAACACTTACATAATAGTGCTTTATTAATATATGATTATGGTATACCCACATCTTTGTCTTAAGAAGTAGGCATTGTATTGTAAAATGAGGTGCTAATAATTAATTTGTCTGTATTTTAATGGTAGTGATTTCTAGATACAGATACAACTATTTTTATTAATTCTGTATTTTGGGGGGTTAACCATGCCATTCTATCATTTTATATGCATAAAATTTTCATAATAAAGCTCTGAGAAATATTTGAAGGCATAGCAAATAACTTAAAGCTATATAAGCAGAAGATTTAATTTTAAAATTATTGTCAGATTTTCATATAGTGAAATATTTTACTGCATTTAATTTTCCTGAGAATTGGGAAAAGGATCATGTTATGCTTTTGGTATACTCAAGGTGCAATACACTCTAATGGGTAAGATCACAAAATTTAAAGCTACAACATCTGAATTTAAATCTCTGCTCCACCTCATCATAGCTCTGGGATATAAAAATATACTTTACTTTTTTAGCTACATTGTTTCCCTATAAAAATGAGCATAAAATATGTTTGAAGGTATCTCATCAAAGCACAGAATAATATATGGTATTATTGACAGAGAAAATTTGACAGTTCCCAGATGTGTGGTGTGTAGCAGATAAATAGAAATTTAGCTATTTCTACTCTTGTACTCTGTCATATTTTTCATATTTTAAAATTTAGAACTCTTATTAATCAGATCAGTTGATGTTTTCATTTTATTCTTTTGTTTATGGGTGATTAGAAATATGTTCAACATATATAGCCTTTGGAAGGGGATTGGATAAAGAATATACCAGAGATATTTCTTTAATTTTGGTTTGATTTTTTCAATTTTTATTTATTAGTTCAAGTTTGTACTACATAATGATCCCATTCCTCATTGGCACATGTATGTAACATATCTCATTTCATGTTTTACCCCCCCCCTTTTTCTCTTTTCCTCCTTCCTTCCATTTCTTTTTCCCCCTTCCTACTTGGAAAAAACCTATGTGCCTATTTTTATGTGGTTTATTTATAGTTTGAGTTTCTCATATACAAACAACTGTGTGATATTTGCACTTGTGCATTGAATTATATCACTTAATGTTATGGTCTCAAGGTATATCAATTTTCCTGCAAGTGACTCAAGTTTATCCATTTTTTCATGGCAGAGTTCTACTCTACTATGTATAAATACATTTTCTGTATCCATTCATTTCCTGATGGACATATAGTTTGCTTCTAAGACTTAGCTGTTGTAAATTGTACTGCTATAAATGTGGGTATGAATACTGTATCACTATAATATGATATCTTAAATTCTGAGAAAGATACTTAGAATCAGAATAACCAAGTCTAATCGAATTTCTAGTTTTCATATTTTGAGGGATATCAATACTGAGTTTCATAGTGGTTATACTAGTTAACTTTCCCGCTGACAATTTAGAAGGGCTCTGTTTTCCCTATAGCCTGTGAGCATTTTTTATTCTTTTATTTCTCGATGTTTGCCATTATTCTAGTTGATGATAGAATTGGTTTGAATTTTCTTATTCTCTTGAATCCTTAATTTTTTATTTTCTTTTTTCTTATTTTCCAGGTTAAATGCAATTATAGAAAATTTGGTAAGGCAATTGAGTATCTCTACATCACAATGGGGTCCACAGTGGAAAACAGTACGTATGTAAACAAAATATGGGTTCAGTGTGAGAATGAAAATTGTTTGAAATGGAGGTTGTTGTCAAGTGAGAATGCAGCCAGTGTGGATCACAATGAGCCATGGTACTGCTTTATGAACTCTGATTCAAGATATAATAAATGCTCCATTTCTGAAGAAGACTTTCCTGAAGAGTCTGAGCTTTATGAAAGTGGATTTAAGATTGTCTATTCACAACTACCTGCTGGAAGTTTGGTTTTAGTAAAATTACAGAATTGGCCAAGGTAAATTTTTTGTTGTTTTCAGCTAAACTGTTGTTAGTCTTGTTAGATGTATGATTTTTAAAACATTTAATTTATTTATTTATTTGGTACAGGGTCATGCTACACAGCTCGGACTCATAGTGATCATCCTGACTCAGCCTCCACAGTGCTGGTATTGCAGGCATGCACCTCCACACCCAGTTTTGTAGGCTGGCAAGGCACACCTGAGGTCCAGTGCCTATGCACCATGTAGTGCTGGGGACTGAACCTGGGTCCTTGTGCTTGCCATGCAGGCACATAGATGACCAAGCTATTTCCCCAGCCTCAGATTTATGATTTTTAAAATATTTTTTTGAAAGTTACCTGTTTCTGTTTTATTTACTTTTTTACTTATTCATTTCTGATATTATTATTTTCTTCCTACTTCCTTAGGTTTAATTTGTTCTTTTTTAATTGCTTAATTTGGAAACTTACATAATTGATTATAAATTTGTTACTTTTTCAATACTGACAGTTAACTCTATAAATCTTTCTTTGTTTTGTATTTTAGGGAAGGGTCCACAGTGTGCTCAGGGTCTCACTACTAGATCTGATTTGTAGTGATTTGTCTATTTACAGCCTCGCAAGAGCTGGGATTATGGGTGCGTGCCACAATGCCAAGTCTCAGTAGCTGTCTCAGCACACCCTGGGGGGCAGGGCCGCACTGCAGGCCTGGGGATTGAACCCTTGGCCCCTGTGCCTGCTTGCAGGATCTTTAATCCACTGAGCTATTTAGCTGGCCCTTTATAAATCTTTTTCTAAGTACTGCCTTTGATGCATATCACACATTGGAATATTCATTAATTCAATTTGAAAGCAACTAGTTTTCTTTGTGAGTTCTTTGGAACAATTCTTATGTGTGTGTTTTGAAATTGTTAAATACTTGGATATATATATATATATATATATATATATATATTTATAAAATCTATGTCAATGAGTTTCACTGAGTTTTACTTTAAAGCCCATAAGGGTGTATATTATAAAGATTTCATATGCAGTTAAAAAGATTGTATATTCTATAATTGTTACCTAGATGCCTAAAATATATTTATTTTTCTTTAGATTTACTAAAATATTGCTATTTCACAAAAAATAATTTCCCAAAATATATAGTATGCACTTCTAGTATATAATGGCAAGTCTTATTTTTGGCCTTTTTAAAATTATAAGCTATTGTATTTGTTCTCTCATATGGCTTCACGTTTCTTATTTCAGAACTCTGTTCTTGTGATACATTTTCTTTGTCTTGTTTTTAAGTTTTTCTTGTGTTATTTTTACCTTGCCAATTCATTTTAAATTTAATTCTCTTTTATTCCCATATTGTCGATTTTGAAAGCATTACCAGTTACTCTTATACTTCTTTCAATTTAACATTCTTTACAGAAATTTAAAAAAATTATGTCTTTTCAAATTTTATCAATCATCTTTTTAAATCTATTCCAATTTATATATTTTAAATACCTACATTCTTTTCTTTCTTTATTTATCATAGTTTTTACTCTTGGATATAATATTTTGACCTATTTTAAGATCATGCTGGTGTGAGTTCTTTGTTTTTGTTTTTTTTTTAGAGGTATTATTCATTGTTACCATAATAGCTGTTCTTTTTTTAAATTAATTTTTTGACAAACAAATAGCAATGAGACAGTTTCAAAACCAATTAGTAGGACAATTTCAGTAATTAACACTTTGCATATTGTTGTCTTCATAGTGGGTATTCATAGTATAAGATTCAGACATAATATCCTGTCCAAACACTATGAGTACAAATCTCTCTTCTCTTTGAATTTTGAGAAAGTAGTTGTATATCTATTCCTAACTATTTTGTATATACAGATACAAAATGGTTCTTCCTATGTATCCCTCTTTTTTTGTTTAGTTTTGTCAGAGATGGGTATTCCGTTGCCATTTAAATATTGTAGTTGTGTGAGTTTTTGATTAGTTTGTAGTATGATACTTTCTTGTGACATTCATATGCATACATACATATATATATATATGAATGTATATATATATTCATATATATATTACATTACAAAATACTAGGCTTTGTTGTAGTGTGAATAACATATATTTTCATCATAGTCATTGTCCTTATTGTGTGAAATTAATTCCTGTTCTTTGAGAAATTAAAAAGTCAGAATAGATATGTTATAGTTTTTTTCTTATTGAGATTAGATCATTCCTGTGGTTTTGCTGTTCTTTTTTCTTTTTCTTTTTCTCTTTCTTTCTTTCTTTCTTTCTTTTTTTTTTTTGTGGAACCAGGGATTGAACGCAGGCCCCTGCGCTTGCCAGGGAAGCACTTATTCTACTGAGCCATCTCCCCGGCCCCTGTTCTTTTCTTTTTATTTATTTATTTATTTATTTATTTGGTACGGGATCTTGCTATGCAGCTTGGACTCATAGTGCTCCTCCTGTCTCAGCTTCCCCAATACTGGAATTACAGGCATGTGCCACCACACCCAGTTTTGATGGCTGGTGTGGCGTGTGGTACTGGGGATTTAATCTGGGTCCTTGTGCCTGTCAGGCAGGTGCTTAGACCCCTGAACTATCTCCCTAGCCCTGTTCTATTCTTTGAATTCTTCTCTGTCATATTCGTTTGTCAGTTGGAACTATCTATTGAATTTTTTATATTTTTCATATTTTCAGTTATAAAATGTTCACTGTTTTTCGTTTGTATCTTCTCTTTGTTTTTTTATAATTTACATTTATTTGGAAACAGTTAACTCTGTTTATGACTACACTAGAAGGATTTTTTTGGGAGAGAGTGACTCCTAAAACTTTTTGGGTATTGAAATAAACTTTTCTACCCAGTCTATGCTGATTTTTAGGGAGTCTAGGAGTCCCTACTTATGACTTGGTAGAGGTGGGGATTCAGGCTCCATGCTCATAACTGTGGTTCAAAGGAGCTGTTGTACCTTATTAATGCTTCCAGGTGACCTGAATTAACACCATGGGAAGGATTTCATTTTTACTGAGTTGGTAAAAATCTTTCTTTCCACAATTTTGTACCACGAACTCAGTAGGGAAGAAGATGGTTCATTCTCCTGTGTCCCCACTCAATAATGGTCTTTCTTACTGAGAGCAGATGTGTTTGTCTGGGATAGAGAAGTTACTGTGCACAAGTTTTCTGTCTTGCTAACCTGCCCTACTTCTACTTTCTTAGCTGAAAGGATCAGACTGTATGTATTTTATGCTATAATTTATGCTGATTTTGATACTATAGTCAGGGTCATGAAACTGTTGCTTTGTGTGTGTGTGTGTGTGTGTGTGTGTGTGTGTGTGTGTGTGTGTGTGTAGTAGATCCCAGTATCTGCACTGGCTTGGAATCCTTACAAAACTGTGGCCAGTTCCTGGAGTACTGGACACTGAGTCAAGTACAGTGCAACCTCCCATCTCAATTAAATGGAGATGAAGGGATCCTGGGACAGACAAAAAGCCAGTAGTTAGTCATACCTAAAGGACATCACTGGTTAGTAGATATTAACTAAAGGTGTCTCCATATTTAAAAGCAAAGCTTTTGCCTGTGATCAACTTAAAGACTTCAACATAAAAATTATCAAACAAACAAAAAATACATGAGAAGACAAGCAAGTAATTATGCCTCCCCAAAGCTGAACTTCCTCACACCTGATCCATGGCGCATCAATAAGAAACATTAAAAAATGTATCTAACAGATGATGCAAAGAAGATTAGAATTAGTGAAAATTCCAGAAGGCAGCACACATGGCATAAAAATAAAACACATTCACAGATATAGTGAAATTTTTTCAGTTAAGAATAAAAAATTTTAACATACAAGGAAGTGAGACATGTAGATCACCAAATAGCCACAATCAGAAATGTCCCCAAGGCATAAGATAGTCACAATTGCAGAAGCCAAAACAAGAGTAATATTTTAAAATTGTTACAGAAAAGTAATGAATTACTTGTAAAGTTAAACCAATTAGAATTGCAGCATACTTTCAACACATATCTTAAAGCCAGGAGAGCTTAAAGTGAACTGATTCAATTAAAAAATATTGTACCCAACATGATATATCCTGTAAAGTTATGTTTCAAAATTGATGGAAAAATAAGATACTTTCATGTAAAAATCACCTAAAGAAGTGCTTGACTACCAAATTAGCACTTAAAAAATTCACAAGGATATTTTAGAAAGAGACAATGAAGTTAATAATGACAAAACGTCTAATAGATCAATACACCAGTTTGATGAGCAGTTAAGTAGAAGGAAAGGATAGGCAATCAGCACGAAGAAAATAAGGCAAGGACAGGAATAAGTAAATACATGTCAATAATAACTTTCATTGTTTCTGTTATCAATTTCTCAATAAAAACACATACAATGGCAAATGGCTCAATAAATAAAATATGAAGATATGCTGCATAGAAGAAATAAACAGCCCAAATAGAGGCTCAAAGATTGAACACCAAATGCCAAATGATCAAAACCAATATTCTATGGAACACAGATCAAAAAACAAAACATACAGGTGTACCTATTTTATATTTAGAAAAAATGGATTTTAGACCAAAGCAGATGCCAATAATATAACTATATATTTGCTGAGGGAAACAACAAGGAGAGCTAAATATTATTAATATATGTGCACTGAACAGAGCACAACTAACTTTATTAAACAAGTGCTACAAGACATAAATATCAGATAAACATGTACCTAATTATAGTCATTGATTTCAACTTCCTACTCTCACATATAGGTAATCAGCAAGACAAAAATAACAAAGAAATATCAAAGTTGAATAAAATTTTCACATAAATAGACTTAATATATACCTACAGTGGTTCACCCAACAACAGATTACTCTTCTTAGAGCACATGAAACTTTCTCCAAAATAAACCACACACTAACTAATGAAACGTTAAAGATAAAGAATTATTATTAGATCATAGCACAGTGAAACAAGAAAATAGTAAAACAAATTACGCAAATGAATGGATATTAAATAACATGTTCTTAAGCAATGGATTACAAAAGAAACCGAGAATCAAATATGACAGGTTATAGAACTAACAAAAATACCAGTATATACTAGAAATTAGTAAACACAATAAATGCATTGTTATGATGAATATTTATAGCTGTGAATGCTAAACTACAGAAACATAGGGAGTTCAGTAAATAATTATAAAGAACCTCAAGGTCCTAGTAAAAGAAACAACAATCCAAATACAAATACTGTATGAAGAAAGAAATTGTGTGGACCATAGCAGAAATTAATGAAATTAACACCACAATGAAGCATTAATGAGGAATTAGTTCTTAAAAAAAAAGGAATACATAAAACTGTAGTCAATCTGACCAAAAAAAAAAAAAAATGGCAAAGTGATGGAAAAGACTCAAAGTAATGTAGTCGTAATGCAAAAGTTGAAATTACAATGGACTCTCCCCAAATCGAAAAGATTGCTAAAAACTACTGCAAAAACATGTACACCAGTAAGTTGGAGGCTTCAGAAAAAATGGACACATTCCTAAATACAAATGTATTACCAAAACTGCACCAACAAACTTAAAAACCTTTGCATATTTCAATAACAGGCAATTAAGTTGAAACAATAATAAAGATGGTACTAACAAATAGAAGACCAGGTTCTGGTGGACTTACTGCTGAATTCTACAAAAATGTCAGCAAAGAAAAGACCAGGTTCTGATGGGTTTGCTGTTGAATTCTGCAAAAAATGTCAAGTAAGTTCAAACACCAATAATCCTTAAGCTCCCTAGTGAATTTGAAAGGGAGGATATACTCCCACATTCATCCCTGGAAGCTATCCCTGATTCGAAAACCAGACAACAATCCAACTAAAAGAGAACTAAGACCAATCTTTTCAATGAATACAGATGCAAAATCCCCAAGAAGATACTGGCAAACCAAATGCCAGTAATCATCAAAAAGTTCATTAGCATGACCATGTTAGCTTCAGTGCAAGGATTGTTAAACATATGCAAGTTAATAAACTTAACGTGGGGCCGGGGAGATGTCTCAGTGGAATAAGTGCTTGCCTGGCAAGCACAAGGGTCTGAGTTCAACCCCAGGTTCTGCAAATATAAATAAA
>NW_004524635.1:8858591-8869092 GCF_000260255.1 Octodon degus
TAAATAAAAAATAAATATAAGGCATCACATAAACCAAGCTACAAACAAACAAAAAGATCATTTGATCACCTCAATAGAAAAAGAAAAAGTCAGAAGATTAATCATATTCAATAAAAACACTTAAAATATGTATCGGAGGACTTTATCTCAATATTATAAAAGCCATTAATGGCATAGCTACTGAAAACATTAAATGGAGAAAACTTGAAAGCTTTCACTCTAAAATCAAGAACAAGACTAGTATGTCCACTGTCCCGACTCCTATTCAATATAGGTCATGAAACATTAGAAAGAACGTTAAGATAAGGAAAAGAACTAAAGAGGATAATGGGTAGGAAAGGAAGAAGTCAAATTATCATTATTTGCAGATGACATGATCATCTACACAGAAGATCCAGCAAAATACACCAGAAACCTCTTAGAATTCACAACCAAATTCAGTAATGTAGCAGAATAAAAAAATCACGTAAAAAATCAACAAAAAACAACAGCATTCACATATACTAATAAAGAACCTACTGAGATAGAAATTAATGAAAATACCATTACATGAAGAAAAGAGATATTATAGTTAGGAATTAGTTAAGAAAGTGAAAGACCTCTACGATGAAAAACAGAATTTTGAAAAGGCTTAACCAGTAGAGTCAAAATGGCTATAGTCCAAAATGAATATCCAGATTTAACAAAATCTTAGTCAAAATATTGACAGCCTTTTTCATAGAACAGAAGAAAAGAATACTAAAGTTCATATATAACAAGAGACTTAGCATAGCAAAAGGAATCCTGGGTAATAAGTACAAAGTGTGATACATCATAATTCTAGACTTTAAAGATATATTACAATACTGCTCTGCTAAAAGCAGCATAGTACTGGAATGAAAACAGATTGGAGGGGGCCAAAGAGATAGCTCAGTAGAATAAGTGCATGCCTGGTAAATGCAGGGTCCTGAGGTCAATCCCCAGTACCAAAAAACCAAAAACAAAAACAAAGAAACAGCAACTAACAAACAAAGAAAAAAAACCCTAAAAAAATAGACTGGAGTACTTATGTAACAAAATAGAAGATACAGAAACAACACCAAGCACATATGAAGAGAAATAGCCTTTTTAACAAATGATGTCAGGAAAACTGCCTATCCACATGTTGAAGATTCAATCTAGACCCACACACCTGACCCTGTATTAAACTAAAATAGAAATGCATCAAAGAACAAATATTAGGCCAGAAATACCTGCTAGTAGACAAAATATGTAGAAATCTTGTTGTTATACATGTAGGGATGGACCTTTTCTTTTTTTTTTTTTTCTGTAATTTTATTGAGAAACAAATAGCAATGACACAGTTTTAAACCAAATTGGTAGGACAGTTTCAATAGTTAACACATCGCCTACATTCTTCCTAGTGGTTAATTGCTGCACAAGATGTGGACATGATATCCTATTTACAAACACTATTAGAACAAATCCTTCTATTAAGAGAATGTAACTATATATCTATTCTAGGCATTTGAATACACAGATACAAAGTGGACATTAATCTGTATCCCCTTTTTTGTTTAGTTCTGTTATTCAAATATTATAGGTGTGTTAACTCAGAGAAATATTCTAAAAGAGTCCAGTAGTCCATAATAATATTGGGTCTTCTGTTTCATTGGCAATGTCAGAAATTGATGACCTGAGTCCCCTACAGCTCAACATAACAGCATGGCTTTGATTCTTATACTTCATTTTTATACTTTTCTGCTGGATGGTTAAGACCAAGATAAAGCAAGACCTATACAACAAGAGTTGTAGCTTTTGGGTCTGATAATGATAGTGAAATCCCTTCAGGATTTATCCTGAGATCCTGTACCTCAGGTTGTAGATCCTTTGTCAGTGTCAGCCATGTGGATGAGTCACGGCCATTGCTTGACCAATATGCTCCCTGTGAAAGCCTGAGAGAATGTTTTCTCTCCATGTGACTCTCCTTAGGCACACTCTCCATCATCGATCAATTTCCTCTTTGGCCCCATAATCTCCTTGATCAGAAAACTTGGGACACTACAAAGTTGCATGACATTACAGTACAAGTTCTCATATGTCCTTAGTCTTAAGTGACCTTGGAAGGCTAGGGCCAAAATGTTGGCTTTCCTTGCGGCAATCCTTTTTCTCTAATTGTGGTCTGCAAACTTAGGTTGTTAACACTCCAGAAGAGAAGCTTATTGTTATTACTGTACAACCTAGGCTGTTAAGCTTAACCTCACTATCTGTCTGAATATCAAACATCTTTGGCATAACATGGAACAGGTATTTTTCATCAAGTATTGTTATGTGGAACTTTTAGTCCCTACAGAATATGATGAAAAAACATTTAAAAATATATATTTTAAAAATAGGCATAAAGAATTATATACTTCTTATGTTTACACATAAGTCCAAAAATCTAACCATATACAACCTTGAAGCAGGACAGTCCCACAACATTCCTTTTCGTCTCCTGCCTTCATTCACCACCCACTTCTTTTTGAACAATCATCTACCCAAGATACTACACAGCAGCAACTGGCATGTCATGAAAAGCAGCCCATATTCAGGAGACCAGAAGGACAGGCACTCCAACCATGAGCCTACTATTACAAATTGCAATCTTCAGTGCAGTTGCTTAGTTCACAGGTGTCAGTATATATAGTTAGGGTGAGAATTTTCCAATTAACTGCTAGATTCAAAAATCTTCTGTAGATTCTCAGGACCATTGCCTTGCCCATCTTCTACATAAGACTGTATGGCTTGTCACTGTCATGTTTCCTAGCTCTTCTCCTTTCCCTCTCATCAATAGTTAGTCCTCGAGTTCTTACTCTCCTTTTACTTGTATTATACCTTTCTATCTGTATTTCTTGTTTTGAGTTCTTATACTAGAGAAACTATACAATATTTACACATGTGTGTCTGGTTTACTTCACTTATGAGTATATCTTCAAGTGGCACCCACTTCAATATAAAGGCTTCCAGTTTATCATTCTTTATAGCTGAGTAATACTCCATTGTGTAAAAATACAACATCATTTTCAACCATTCCTCAGGTGATGGGCATCTTGTTTGTTCCAAAATTTGGCTATCACAAATTGTGCTGCTATAAACATAGGGACACATATATCATTATGATATGATGTTTTCAGATCCTCTGGGGAAATTCCCAATAGAGAAATAGCTGGTTTAAATAGAAATTCCAGTCCAAGTTTTCTAAGGAGTCTCCACACTTATTTCCATAATGGTTGCACTAGTCTACATTCCCAAACAGCAGTGGAGAAAGATTCCTTTTTCCCTACAGCCTCTCCAACATTTTTTGTTGGGTGATTTATTTATGATAGCCATTCTCTCTGGGGTGAGATAGTATCTCAGTGTTGTTTTAATTTACATTTCATGGATGGCTAGTGATGAGGAACATTTTTTCATATATTTATTCCTTCTTTAATTTCATCCTCTGAGAAGTGTATGTTCATTTCAGATGCCCATTTCTAGACTAGGTCTTTAAATTTTGGGGCCCTATTATTTCTTAGTTTTTTATAAATTCTAGAGAGCAGACCTTTGTCTGAGTACTTATTTGTCATGATTATTTCTAAATTTGTGGGGTGTCTTTTCACTTTGTTGGTAATTTATTTTGACCTGCAAAACTGAGTAAGAGCAGGTCCCAGTTGTTAATTCTCTCAACTGTTTCCTGTGCGATTTGATGTTTGTTCATGAAGTCTTTGCTTACCCCTATGTCCTCAAGAGTTCCTCCTTCTTTCTCTTCCAGGAGATTTAGTTTCTCTTTTAATGTTTAGATCTTTAATCCATTTTGACTTTAGCTTAGTGTATGGTGATAGACCTTGATCAAGTTTTAGTTGTTGGCATGTAGAGAGCCAGTTTTTCCAGTGCCATTTGTTAAAGAGGCTATCTTTCTTCCAGTGAGTATGTTTTGCCCCTTTGTCTCTCCCACACACTCACCAGGCCTGGGCTAGGACTGGATCTGATGGTTCCCAGAAAGCGGCAGAAATTCCTACTCAGCTGGCGGGGTTGGCGGGGGTCCTGGGAGTGGTAGGAGGTGTCCCAAGAGGGTCGAAGAGGGTCTCACCCACGCTGCACCTGGGCTGGGACCGGCAGGTCCTGCTGGCGTAGGGTAGCTGGGAGCTCTCCCATACCCTCACCTAGCCTGGGTTTGGACTGGATCTGGTGGTCCCTAGAACGCGGCAGAAATTCTCACATGGGATGGACTTTTGGAATAAAACACCAATTATACAGGAAGTAACATTGAGAGTTAAATAACAGAATCCTATCAAAATAAAAAGCTTTAGCACAGAAAAGGACACAACTGATAGTGAAAAGACAACCTACAGAGAAGGAAAACTTCACTAGCTCTTCTTCAAACCAGAGGGCTGATATCTAAACTATAAAAAGACCTAAAAAATCTGGACTTCCCAAAATACAAGATCCAACCCAAAAATGAGCAAGAGAAATGTGTAGGCACTTCACAGAAGAAATACAAATTGCCACTATATACTTGATGAAATGCTCAACATCTGTCCATTAGAGAATTCAAATTAAAACAACACTTAGATTCTGTCTTACCCCAAAATAATGCCCATCACCAAGAAATCAAGTAGTAGTCAATGCTGCTGAGGTCAAAGGGAAAAAACAAACACTTTGTTATTGTTGGTGGTATTATAACCTAATACAAGCATCATGGAAATCAATATAGAACATCCTCCCAAAACTGCAACTCAACATTTGATTTGACCTGGACATTCTCCTTCTAGTTGTCTCCCTGAAAGAGTTAAAGACACCACACTACAATGCTACATATATTCTGTTTATAGCAACATAATTCTTTTTAAAAATTTTATTATTTTTTTCTTTTTTTATGTATTTGGTACAGGGTCTCACTATGTAGCTCAGAGTCATAGTGATCCTCCTGTTTTCAGCCTCCCCAGTGTTGGGATTACAGGCATGCATCATTACACCTGGACTCGGTCCTTGGCTCAGCCCACCCTGGGGGCAAGGCTCGTGCAGCATTTGGAACCAGGGATTGAACCCTGGTCCCTGCACTTGCCATAGCAGGTGCTTAGCCCATTGAGCTATGTCACCAGCCCTAGCAATATAATTCTTCATACCCACATTGTAGAAGTAGTTTGTATGTCCGTCAACAAATGACTCAATAAAGGAAAGATAGTATTTATACACAGTTAAGTAATGCATTGCCATAAAGAAGTACAAACTTGAATCATTTGTAAGAAAATAAATGCACCTTAAGACACACAAAAGTGTACGTAGTGCATGGTATCTCATATAAGAAACACAAAATAAAATTTAAAAGAGCAAAATAAAAGATTATACTAAATAGAGAGATAGATATATCTCCAGTGGGAAGGGAATCAAGATATGAAGGGAGTCTTGGGACAGGGCAGGAAAAGAGATGAAAAAGAAATTAAGATGTGTTATGTACATCTACCAGCTGCATGCATGGAGTGTAAACACTGCATTGCAAGCATGTACTAATAAAATATTTAAAAGGCAATATAAAAGAGCCTTTGAATATTTAACTGTAGTTTGAAACTGTATAAATATTCCATCACTCATAAATTGCATACCATAGAAACTTTTAAGTAAAAACTTTATTTTATTTTGTTCTGCTTGTGCATTTTACTTTTTACTACTCATAGATTCTATATTTGATTGTACACCTTTCTTGTAACTTTGATACTTTTCCATGGGGTGGCCTGTTCTTACTCTCCCTTTCCACTTTTATGTCCATAGACAAGGCTTCAGAACTTCTCTGTATAAAATGAAAAATAGGGAAGAAGATAGACACCCTGCATTTTTATAGTCAACAGTATTTGAGCTTAAACTGAGGTCATTGTGAGGGAAAACATATCAATTTCCCTTGACCACATCAAGTTGGAGATGGTAAACATAGCAGATGGGGAGAAGTAGTTGCATTTTCTAGATCTATTTTTGCTGCCTAGAACTCTTCCTCTAGTTTGGTATGGTTGAATAAAGAAAATACTTTTTAGCTAAGACATATAATCTAGAAGTTAGATAATTTATCTCTGCACTGAGGATACTGAAGGTCTCAGTTATTTGGGCATGTGACAGTAGTTTTCATAGTTCATATTTAAATCTTTATAGAATATTTTCTATAATTTCACTTTTATAATAATGAACAGACATTGTTTTTCATTCATTACTATTTACTTTTTTAGTCATCTCTTTTTATTTGTATTTTATAACATAAGAATTAAAAATGAATAGCCAATAGTGGTGACCAAGCCTATAATCCCAGCATTTCAGAGACTGAGGCAGGGGGATCACCCCAAGTTCAAGGCCAGCTTGGACTACATAAGTGGGTTCAAGGCCAGCCTGCACCACACAGTGAGAATCTACCTCAAAAAAAAAAAATAGTTTGAGACCCAATGCTATTGGATATGTAAGTACTTGTACTAGAATTTTTGTCAGTAAAATAGCAGTTTATCTTATAAATAATAAATGTAAAATATTTCTCATTCATTAGTTAAATGTTAAAACCTTGAGACTATATTATGACAAATGGAGTTAGTACAATTTATAATTTGAAATGCTTGGAAATACTCTTTTTTTTGAGATTGCTGTGAGGCAAAAGAAAGCCAAGTATTAAACATGAGGCCCTTGCATGTTACAGTTTAAATGTCATAGTGTAACAATTAGAATTCAGGTGCTTTTAAATTAATTGTTGATCAGGCTGAACAATCCCACTATTTTTTAATTTCTGCAAGTTGGATATCTCTACTCCTGCAGCTACGCATTCTTGGTATAACCTGAACACCCTGTAGACCCTTCCCTAAAATACAAAAAAAGAAAAAAAGAAATCATCCTTTAGTGGGGTTTCTTTAGATATGTAAATTTTCAATATACTAAACTTTCAAAAGTAAACTTCACACAAGCTTACTTTTTTACACTTCCTTTAAGTTTTTCAGTTTTTAATTTTCGATTAGTAAGAGCCACCTAGTTAAGAATTAGCAAGCAGCAATGACACTGTGGCATAAACTTGATAATAATAACCTTATAATATTAGTGTTGACAGTCTTCCTCATGTAAGACGTGAAGCTCCTTTTGACTCTCCATTTGCACTTCTAATTCTTCCAAAGAAGTATGCTTCTTTGGATTTCAGATAGTGTGAAACCCTTTGTATCCTCTAATCCTCATTCTTCTACGATAGGCCTACCTCCAAGTGCTCTACCTTCCCTTTCTGTACCTCACAGAATCCCAAACTAGGCAGCAGATGAACATCTGCCTAACTCTCATACTCTACCATACCTGTTGACTGTTGCACCCAAACACCCCTACCTAACATCTCTAATTGGGACTTGATGACTTACTGGGTCCAGAATTTTTTTGATGATACTAAACATGAAATAATTTTCATTACTTCATATTTGTATTAGAAGCTTATGACTTGTAAAAATGATTTAATTGTTGGTTATATGTTTGGTAGAAATATTATGTTGATAATACATGATTAAAAATATCCACTCCTTTTATCCAATGAATTTAATTTTGTTGATGATGACTTTTATAATTTTCTGATTCTTTATAGCATGATTTTTTATACTTTTCAATTTTTTTTTCATTTATGCATTTAGTACAAGGTCTCACTATGCAGCTCAGACTTGTAGTGATCCTTCAATTTTCAGTCTCCTCAGCGGTAGAATTAAAGGCATGCGCCACCATGCCCATACTCAGTCGCCAGCTCAGAGTGCTCTTCTTTTCGATTTTGAAATTATATAAATATCTATTTTTATGTGGCTTTTAAATAAGTATCTAAATAGGAGGAAACATTTTCATATTGTTCTTTTTTGCATTCTGTTCCCGTTACTTTATGTACATGTAATTGTCTTACATGCTTGAAGTCCTGACACCCAGGTGTCAAAAAGGCTGATTTCTCCTAATACTCTCCTTGTAGCTTAGAGACAGTCACCTATGTTCTCACATGGTCTTCCCTTTATGTCTGTGTAATACTTTTCTCTTAGAAGGGGAAATGCTCAACATCGGGCCATTAGAGAAATTCAAATTAAAGCAACATTGAGATTCTGTCTTACCCCAAAATAATGCCCATCACCAAGAAATCAAGTAGTAACCAATACTGTTGTGGCTGAAGGGAAAAAAAACAACACTTGATATTGTTGGTGGTATTGTAACCTAGAACAACCACCTTCTAAGGCCATTAGTCTTAGAAGGGGACTAGTCATATTAGGTTAGAGTCCACTCTAAAGAACTCATTTTAACATAATTACTTCTTTAACAGCCCTTTTTTTAGACATAGTCATTTTGAGGTTCTAAGGATTAGGATGTCAATTTATAAATTTTGGGTGGAACATAATTCAGTTCATAATAATGGTAATTTTGCAATTTTCCTTTTCAAAAATGTACATACCATATGTTCAGTTGAACTTTGTGAAAACAGTGAATAGCTTACATTACAGTAAGATACCTTCCTAATACATAACAGGTAGAAGGCAGAACAATAACCAGAGTCTCTTAATTTGAAGATCATTTTCTTTTGCACTCTTATGCTGCAAACTGAAGTAGAACTCAACATTTAGATTGAGTTTTTAATGTTTGGTTATAATAGATATGCATGTCTTAGACCTTGTTCTATCCACTTCTTTTAGGTTCCTAGTATACCTTCTTTAGTTGCATCTCCCTAACCGTACTTGTCTTCTTTTCCAGTTTCATTCTCAGCACAATATATCAGAGTCTAGAATGACTGGTGAAATATTTTAATAGATATATAATGCACTTTGCTATAGACTATTAAAATTGATTGATTCACTAACAGGGATCTAGACCAATAAATTACATTGTCTTATTTAAAAAAATAATTGTCTTAGTTTTAGTTTTTAAAATAAAACCTATTAAACAACTGTATTAAGGCTTGTGTCTAGAAGTTCCCCCACAGCCTCATGCAGTCATGGGTGGGGCTTTTCCAGAGGTGGCAGAATTTAGTTTGTGATGCTGGTTTTAAGATTGTGTGATTACAAAATTAGTCCACTGATTGGTTTGGCACAGTTCTGAGTAGGAATGGAGTGCCCCACCCTGAGTGTGAGTGTTATCCATCCTAACGGTAGGTAGCCTGGATAAGATATAAGTAACAAAAAGAGGGTCCGTTGCTTGTTGCTAGGTGCTTATTGTGCTGCTGCTTGCCTTCTGCTCTGCATTGCCCCTCTGCCATACCACTTGCCCTGGAGCCAGCCAATTGTAGACTGAAGCCTCTACAAATTGTCAGACAAAAAAACCATTTCATCCTTTACCTTTGCTTGTTGGGCATTTTGTTTCAGCAACCAAAAAAGTAAATAAGACAGTCTTAATATGGTTTTAAAAAGTATTGATTTAATATATAGGATATATAAAACATCTATAGCATTTAGGATATTTAATCTGAAAGCAAACACAAAATAGATACTACTGAGAAAAACTGATCTGTGTCTCAGTGTTACAATGCTAATATCACACCATATTTTGCACTTCATCAAGACACAAAAGTGTTTCTTATGGGTCATATGTCTGATAAGAAAGGCATTTAGACATTTCAGTAACTATTGACTATGATACAAGATAAACTTCAAATTCATTTTATTATAGAGCTAAAGAAGGCCTTCAGGCAAAGGTCATGTAGTTCTCCTATATGCAAGTCATAACTGTGCATACTCACAAAGACACACTTTACACTGCACCCCATACTTCAGTATCCAAACAGTTGTTTAGGTGCTGAAATAGAAAGGAAAAGTAATTTAAGAGGCAGAATATTCCATCCATCTTCAAGCTATTTAATTCTTTTTTTTTTTTTTTTTTTTTTTTTTTGTGGAACCGGAGATTGAACTCAGGCCCTTGCACTTGCCAGGGAAGTGCTTATTCCACTGAGCCATCCCCCTGACCCCTATTTAATTCTCCTGATGTCCTTCTCTTTCTTGAATTCAATGTTGACTCCCTGTAACTTCCCTTCCTTTGGTACTGATCATGCTTTTGACCTGTGATGTTCATCTGGTCTAGTGCTGAACATTTGGATTTCAGTACCAAAATGTCTCTCTTCACCTCTTATTAAGAATTTTTTTTGAGAAAGTTATGCGTCTCTCAGGCTCAGTTTTCTAATTTGAATAAAACAGTAACTACCTCATCAGATACATTGATATTCAGACATTCATGGGAAGAACATTTGATATCCCTAATTTAGTCCAATAAAAGATAGTTCTAGCGTCTTCTAATTCTATACCATCTCAAGTTCAGTACAACTTGTTTTAAAAATTTGTATCATTTTCTCTTACAACATTGAAACACTTTTCTTAACTGTTTAAAATTAAGTTACTTAAATGTATCGAGTGAGTTAGTTGAAATTTTAATTTCATAATTTTTAAATTTATATTCATAGGAAATTTTAAGATGATTATGTACCTAAAAATCTTTAGATGTGTAGATCTTCCTTTCTTATTTATTTATTTATTTACTTACTTACTTA
>NW_004524635.1:8869715-8877030 GCF_000260255.1 Octodon degus
TCATGGCTATTGCTTGGCCAATTTGCTCTGTGAAAGCTGAGAGAGTGTTTTCTCTCCATGTGACTCTCCTTAGGCACACTCTACATTATCGATCACTTTCCTCTTTGGCCCCATAATCTCCTTGATCAGAAAATTTGGGACACTACTGAGTTACATGACGTTACAGTAGAAGTTCTCATATGTCCTGAGTCCTAATTGACCTTAGAAGGTTAGGGTCAAAATGTTGGTTTTCCTTACAGCCCTTCTTTTTCCCCAATTTTGGTCTGCAAACTTAGGTTGTTAACCATCCAGAAGTCAAGCTTATTGTTATTATCAAACAACTTAGGCTGTTAAGCTTAACCTCACTATCTGTCTGCATATCAAACATCTTAGGCATACTATGGAACAGGTATTTTCATCAACTTACTTTCTTACTTACTTACTTTTCTAAGATAAGAGACTTGCTCTGGGGCCAGGGAGATGGCTCAGTGGAACAAGCGCTTCCCTGGAAAGCACAAGGTCCTGAGTTCAATCCCTGGTTCCACCAAAAAAAAAAAAAAAAAAAAAAAAAAAGACTTACTCTAATTTAGGCTGGCCTGGAACTCACAGCCATCCTCCTACCTCAGCCTCCCAAGGTTGCACTTTGATTACACCACTATGCTATCACACCTGGATATGCTTTCTTTTTTAAAAAAGAAGCTTATGAGCTAAGTAAACTGAATAGCTTTCTAGTGTATTTTCAGATCAGAGGTTTTTCAGGATTTATTTTCTAATTTTCAATTTAGGCTTCATATGAAAATATTGTTTCAGTTTTGTTATCAAAGTTACAGTGTCAGGAGTTTCAGTTTTATTATGTCAAAGTTATCAGTGACAGGAGCTCTCTGCTATAGAAATAAAAATGAAAAGCAAACTAAACCTAAAACAGAAAGAAGAATGAAAAGGGCAAAATTAGGAAATGAACATTCAAAGAGAAAGATGAAACAGACCAATAAATTTCTAGTGATTTATGATATAAGAGCACACTTTATTTATTTATTTATTTATTTATCTATCTATTGTATTTTAGTAAGGGTCTAAAGGTGTCACTACATAGATCAGACTCAGTGATCCACCTATGTTCATCCTTCCAAGAGTTAGGATTACAGTTGCCTACCATCACACCCAATGAGAGCACTCTTTTAAATATTCATTTTTAATAAGAATATATCATGTCTAGCATTGAAGATTTTTAACAATTTGGTCACCAGCTAATGGAGGAGATAGAGCATAAAAGGTACACTGTGAAATTGAGCCACTTTATTTCTGCTTTCCTCCAAAAGCTTTATTTTATAGTGTATCATAGTTTGAGATGCCAGTATTTGAGGGGTATATTCTTTACTCAGTAAATACTGCCTTTTCCCCATTCTGTCAAAAATCATACCTAAGGCTTAAAACTTTTATAATTAATTATTGTGATTGATGAGAGTTAATTTACCATGAATTTGATACATCTCTTTTATCTTTTCTGTCAGCACTAAATGTCATGTATTGACCAAGATTATTCTTCTGTTTTATAATTCTTTTATCCATTTCCCATTTATAAATTTTTAAGGATACAATTTTTTACTTTTAGCAATGAGTACTCCATTCTTTTTTTTATTTTAGGGAAGGGTCTACAGGGTGTTCAGGGTCTCACTACTAGATCAGACTCCTAGTGATCTGCCTGTTTACAGCATCCCAAGAGCTGGGATTACAGGTGCACATCACTATGCCCAATCTCAGTTGCTGTCTCAGTGTGCCCTGAGGGCAGGGCTGGCATGGCAGGCCAGGGCATTGAACCCTTGGCCCCTGCACCTGCTTGCAGGCACTTTAATTTGCTGAGCTATTTGGCTGGCCCTGAGTACTCCATCTTTAAAAGATATGAATAGAAGTATGTGTGTTTTGTAAAAAGGTCATTAAAATTTGAAGAGAGATATTTGATATATGATTGTGATAGATGTATTGATGTCTGCCTTTAAAAATAAAAACATCTCAGTAATTTAAAATATTTTCTTTTACAAGTTGGCCAGGGATACTTTGTCCTGATCCTTTTAAAAAGAAATACATAACGTATGACTCCGATGGAAATGTTGAACAGTATCACATAGAATTCCTGGGTGACCCCCATTCACGATCATGGATAAGTGCAGCATTCGTTGAGCCTTATAACACCACCTTAAAGGTAGGTACAATGTGATCGAGACTTTAGTCATTTGCATTTGTTTTTATTTATGTTCTTTTAAATCAAGTGTGCTAATATAAATAAATATATATGGTCACATTTAGATTTTATAAACAAAATACTATATACTTCTTAAGTTCAAACATTTATATTTAAACTATTATTTCAAAGAAATTGTGGGTATAAAATAGCCACAGGATTTTAATTTGCTTTTTCTAATGGCAATGTAGTTAAAAAACCAACTGAAGCCTTTACATAATTGCCTTCTGAAGCTGTGTTAAGATTATCATTTGGTAACTTCTAAATTCTCCTGGGAAGACTCTAAGTTATAAACCTAGTCACAGAAAAAATTAATTATGGACTGCTAGCTTTTCAAATTTCAAATAGAATATTTTATTATACTAACTCTTTTAATATCTTTTTGACTCTTTTTAAACTTTAAATTCCATCCTATAATTAATAAATACACTGAATTCTCAGATAGATGAATATATAAGTGAACCAAACTGGTCTAAGATTTGTTGTAATAAGAAAAAATCAATTCAATTTATCCATGTCTATATCCCAACATTAAAACTTATCACCTGCCAACCATGTTTTCTTGAAAATCCTGATAAATAGTTGGCAATCACAGGAGATGGGAAGAAGTGTTTCTTCTGTGCCTTCTTCTCTTTCCTAACAGATGAAGGAACCTAGCACCTCATGAAACTGAGCATGGAATCTTATTTAACAATGTGTTAAAGGGCAGGGCATGCCTAAGGTATTATATTTAAATAACAAAATTAGCATCTATTTTTAAATTGTTGGGACAGATGCTATAAGGATTCAACTTCATCAGGATTAATGTGGGTAGTTTTGTCAAAGTGAGCCATACCATTAATCTTCGGACAAAGAAATGGGCCGGAAATGTAGTTCAGTGGCACAGTGCCTTCCTGGCAAGTCTGAGGTCATGAGTGATTCCTGGTAGGCCAAAAAAAAAAAAAAAAAAAAGTGTTGTAGAAGAAAGCCCAACTCAGGAATCAAGATCCTGTATTTTCCAGCCTCCTAAAAGTAATAAAGCAATCTTAGGAGTTCTTACACAATGACCAGAAATCAAGGGCTGCCTAATCATATTTACAGTGCTAGGATGACAACTGGTCTGGAATCAGAGGTGTTCCCCCCCCCCCCTTTGTTTATTCCCTCATTGGTCAGTTGAGGTAGATGGAGAACTTGAGTACCCACACACTTTGCAGCAGGGTTCCTTCTAGACTGTTGTTTCAGGGCACCTTTTTATAAGATCTGCCTCTGCCTTTCACTCTTTTCTTATCTACATATATTTTTCAGTTTGCTCCTTTGTGGTTGAAAGAACAAAGAAGTCTTTTCCCATAGGCATCTTCATTTAATGTCAAAATTTTAATTCCCCTTTACCTGAAATTCAGCTGGTACTTGCCAAATTCTTCTCCTCTGCTCAGACTCCACTCTCTTGGCTATCCAACAATCTACATAAGAGAAACTGGTTGAAAATGAGTAATTTCCAAATGGGAGTAACTAAAATTTACCTGGCTCTTGAAAATGGATATAGTATTGACTCTGACCTTCAATTTTATTGTTAAGACTTCCCATGGATTTAGAATTTTATGGTCCTCTACCAAAATGAAGTGCCTATATTTTCAAATTCTGCATCTGTACTCTATTATATTGAACCAAATATTAAATACATATCCACTACACTCAGGGAAAATAAAGATCATTTATGCAAAAATTAACTTAGGCAATTCTTATATATTTAGGAATCTCTCTATTTCTTCTGTATTCATGTGTTTGAGACATGTTTGTAAAGTAATTTTTGGATTTTTTCAGTATCCATTGTGATTTTTTTCATTTCTAATTGCATTAATTTCAATAATTTGTGTCTTTTATTTCATTTTTGGTAAGATCGGCTAAGGCTTTGTTGATTTTATTGATTCTTTCAAAAACCAAGGTTTTGATTCATTGACTTTTTCCCTCCATTTCATTAATTTGTGTTCTGCTCTTCATAATTTTCCTCCCTGTACAAACTCTGGGTTTGGATTATTCTTGCTTTACTAAGACCAGTTGGTGCATCATTAGTTTATTTATTCAGGTTCATTCTGTTTTTTGATGTGATTGTTTACTTCCGTAAACTTCCCTTCCAGGACTGCATTTACTGTGTACCATAAGTTCCGGTATGTTATATGAGTACTATTATTTAATTGTAGGAACTCTTTGATTTCTTCTCTAATTTTCTCTGTGACACAGTGATTATTCAAGAGTGTACTGTTTAATTTCCATCTGCTAGTATAGTTTCTGCGGTTCCTTTTCCTTTGATTTGTAGTTTCATTGTACTATGATCCAGTAATATTCATGGTAAAATTCTGATTCTTTTCCATTTATTTAGGTATGCTTTATTACAAAAAATATGATCTTTTAGAGAAAGACCTATGTGTGGCCAAAACGAATGTATATTCTGTTATTGTTGGGTGGCACACTTTGTATATTATCTGTATATATCTATTAAGTCCATTTGTTTGAATATCAATTCTTATATATTTCTCCATTGATATTTTGTTTGCTTTATCTACCTATTTGTGATAGTGGAGTATTCAGGTTCCCACCTGAATTATATAATTGTTTTGATATTTTTGTGTCAATGCATTGATGTTTTTCTTACCTTATGTACTTTAGAGTTTATTTTATGAAATTATGTGTTCCATGGTTTGATGCATACATGTTATTAACATAAATGTTATCATGTCCTGTTGATTAGTTCTATTAACAAATATGTAGTGATATTCTTTGTTTCTTCTGATTAGCTTTGCCCTGAATTCCACTTTGTCTAAAAATAGGATACCTACTTCTGCTTTTGAGGAGGCAGTTTTCATTGTATAGAACATTTTTGAACCCTTTAATTTTCAGTTTATGTATTTTTGTATTAAATGTATTTCTTATATACAACATACTATCAAGTTTTATTTATTTTTTGTTCTAATTTATTTTACAGAGAGTATAATAATTGATAATTAGATAAGGTGCACATTTAGAAGACCAGGATGACAGGTCCTCAACCATGAGTTTTGTATTACACATTGCTGTCCTCAAGGTAGTTGCTCAGATCACAGATATCAACATACAGAGTTAGTCAAGATGAAAATTGTAAGCATTAACTGCTATTTTCAGAAAAAATGATGGAAATTATGAATACAATCATCTCAGACATACTTGCATGTTTTCCCCTTTCTTTTTCTCTATCTTTTCTCCTTTCTCTCATCTTTATTGCTTAAGCCTTAATTTCAGTTCCTTTCTGTTTTATTATATCTGTTTACCTTTCAGGTTTTATTCATTCTTTCAGGTTCTTACATTAGGGAGACAATATGATATTTACACATGTGGGTCTGATTTATTTCACTTTTAAGTATAGGTTTTAGTTGCATCCACTTACCCATAAAGATTTGGAGTTTGTCTTTCTTTGTAGCTGAGTAGTAGTCCATTGTACAAAAAAAAACCTACATCTTTTTCAACCATTCCTCAAGTGCTGGGCATTTTGATTGTTTCCAAGATTTGGCTATGTCAAATTGTGATGCTATAACATGGGTGCATATATATCACTATGGTATACTGTTTTCAGTTCTTTTGGAAAAATATTCAGAAGGGGAAGGAAGAACTGGGTTGAATGTGATTTCCAGTGCCAGTTTTTTTAGAAGGCTCCATGCTGATTTCCTTAGTGGTTGTACCAGTCTACATTCCCACCAGTAGTGGAGAAGGGTTCCTTTTTCCCCATAGCCACTCTAGCATTTCTTACTATTTTGTTTCTTTATGATAGCCATTCTTTCTGGGGTGACAAGGTATCTCAATGTTGTTTGAATTTGCATTTCTTGAATGGCTAGTGCTGTGGAACATATTTTCATGTATTTATTTGCCACTTGTATTTCTTGCTCTGAGAAGTGTTTATGCATCTCACATGCCCAGTTTGCATTGGGTTTTTAAATTTTGGGGGTCAAATTTTTCTTGATTTGTTCTGTTAATCTATGTCTTTCTGTTGGTAACAGAAGTCCATTTACATTGATATTTATAACTGACAGATACTGATTTATACCAATCATTGTATTAATTGTGTATTGATATTTTGCTTTCTTTCCCTTCTACTATCCCTACCCAATGTATTAATGTATAATATATTTTGGCATCATTAGCTTCATTGTCTCATTCTGAAGGATATCCTTCAGAACTTTTTGCTTGAGTACTGTTTAAGGGTCATGCATTTCTGTAGGTCTTCTTTATTGTGTTTTATTTCTTTATCAATTTTGAAGGGTACTTTTGTAGGATATAACAGTATGAGTTGCAAAGTGTCTCCTTTTAGAGCTTCATTTCATCTTTCTGATTGCCTTTAAGATGTATAGTGAGAAATGTATTGTAGTTAAGTCTTTGTTCTTTTTTATTTCTAGCAGCCTTTAAGATTCTGTTTTTTTGTTGTATTTCTGGGATTTTGATTATTATGTGGTGTAGAATTATTTTTTTGTTATTGTTTGTCTGTGATCATTGCTAGTTGGGATTCTATATGTTTCCCTCACCTGTATGTTAAATTATTTTACCTTGGCTGCAAAGGATTTTTTTTATTACTTGTTTAAATATTTTGGGCTATCTTCTGCTATATTGTTGTTTCCAGTTACTCTTGTATTAGACCTCTAGTTGGTTAGGAGCAGTTAGACCTATTTTTCACCTTCCCTTGTGTTTTTTAAAGTATCTCTCATTAATTGATCACTGAGCATAGCCCTGTCTTCTATGTCTGATGCTTTGTCTTTGAGTTGGTACCCATTGTATCAATCATGTTTTTAATCACGTGTACTGCAGTTTGAAACTTTCATGTGGACTCCCATTCTTTTCTTTGCTGAGGATTCATATTTTGCATCTCTTTCTTTAGCTTCACTAGCTGCTTATTAGTGTCCTCTATACTTGCTGGTCACTTCCTTCATTACATTCACTATGTGCTTAGTTATATCTTTTTAAAAATTGCCATGCTTTTCATAGAATTGTTTTACCTCTTACAAGGAAAGGGAAGGCAGTATCTCAAGGACTAACTAATCAAGAGAGGGAAAGGAGATGAGCTAGGAAACATGGCAATGTTAAGCCATGCAGTTATAT
>NW_004524635.1:8877658-8880217 GCF_000260255.1 Octodon degus
TGGGGGCTCCCGGAACTCGGCAGAAAATCCTACTCGGCGGGCGGGGTGGGGGAGGCACTGCGGAGTGGTGGGGGGCGGCCCGAGGGGCTGGAAGAGGGTCCGGCCCACGCTGCGCCTGGGCTGGGACTGGTCCCGCCTGCGCAGGGTAGCAGGAAACTCTCCGCACACTCACCGGACCTGGGCTAAGACTGGGTCTGGGGGCTCGGAATAACTGGTTTCAATGGGATTTCCAGTCCAACTTTTCTAAGAAGTCTCCATACTGAGTTCCATAAGGGTTACACCAGTGTACATTCCCACCACCAGTGGAGAAGGGTTCCTTTTTACCCACAGCCTCTCTAACATTTGTTGTTGGTTGACTTTTCTATATTATCCATTCTTTCTGGGATGAGATGATATCCCAATCTTGTTTTAATTTGCATTTCGCGGATGGCTAGTGATGTGGAGCATTTTTTCATATATTTATTCGCTTGTTTAATTTCTTCCTCTGAGGTGTGTGTATTCATCTCGCATGCTCATTTCTGGATTGGGTCTTTAAATTTTGGGGCCCTAGTGTTTTTTACTTCTTTATAAATTCTAGAGAGCAGACCTTTTTCTGAGTACTTATTTGTCATATTTTTTTCCAAATTTGTGGGTTGTCTTTTCATTTTGTTGGTAATTTATTTTGACATGAACAAACTTCTCAGTAAGAGCATGTCCCAGTTTTTAATTCTTTCAAGTGTTTCCCATGTAATTTGATTTTTGTTCATGAACACTTCGTCTACCCCTATCTCTTTAAGAGTTCCTCCTATTTTCTCTTCCAGGAGATTTGGTGTCTCTGTTTTAATGTTTAGATCTTTAATCCATTTTGACTATAGCTTAGTACATGGTGTTAGACCTTGGTCAAGTTTTAGTTTTCAGCATGTAGAGAGCCAGTTTTTCCAACACCATTTGTTAAAGAGGCTATCTTTCTTCCAGGGAGTATATTTGGCCCCTTTTCAAAGATAAGGTGGCAGAGTGTGTTTGTAGGGGCTTTAGCGTCTTCTAATCTATTCCATTGATCCTCAGGTCTATTTTGTTGCCAGTATCATGCTGATTATATCACAGTGGCCTTGTAATACAATTACAAGTGAGGAATTGTAATGCCTTCTGCCTTGTCTATATTGCCCAGGATGGCCTTTCCTATTCTAGGTCATTTCTGGTTCCAAATAAATTTTAGGAATGGTTTTCCTAGCTCTGTGAGGCATGGTGGTGGTAGTCTGATAGAGATTGCATTAAATCTGTAGAGCAATTTTGGGAGTATGGCCATCTTCACAATGTTGCTACTTCCTATCCTGGAGCGTGGAATAGCTTTCCATTTTCTGAAATCCTCTATGATCTCTTCTTTTTAGGGTACTGTAATTTTTCTTGAAAATTTCTTTGACTTCTTTAGTTAGATTAATTCCAAGGTATTTCATTTTCCTTGGTGCTATTGTAAAAGGTATTGTTTCTATAATATCCCTCTCAGTGTGCTTGTTGTCTGTGTAGAGGAATGCTATTGACTTTTGGGTATTGATTTTATTACTTGCCATGCTAGTGAATTTCTATATTAATTCTAGTAGGTTCTTGGTGGAGTTTTTTGTGTTTTCCAAGTAAGGTATCATGTCATGTGCAAATAATGATAATTTAACTTCTTCTTTACCTATTCTTATTCCTTTTATTTCTTTCTCTTTTCTAATGGCTGTAGCTAATGATTCCAGAACTATATGGAATAAGAGTGGTGAAAGAGGACATCCTTGACTTGTACCAGATCTAAGAGTAACAGATTTCAGTTTTTCCCCATGTAGGATTATGTTAGCCATTGGGTTTTCATAAATGACTTTTACCATATTGAAGTAAGGTCCTCTATTCCAATTTTCTGTAGAATTTTGAACATGAGTGAGTATTGGACTTTGTCAAAAGCCTTTTCTGCTCCAATTGAGATGCTCATGTGGTTTTATGATTTGGCTCTCTTGATATAGTGTGTTACATTCATAAATTTTCAGATATTGAAACTTCCTTGCATCCCTGGGATGAATCCTACTTGGTCATGGTGTATGATCTTCTTGATTATTTGCTGTATTCTATTTTCTAGAATTTTAGTGAGCATTTTGGCATCTATGTTCATGTGGGAGATTGGCCTGTAGTTCTCTTTCTTAGTTTTGTCTTTCCCTGCCTCCAGGAATGATTTTGGGAGGATGGCTTTCTTTTCAATTTCATGGAAGATTTTGCGGAGTATAGGGACTACATCTTCAGTAAATTTCTTGGAGAATTCATTTGTGAATCCATCTGGACCTGGACTTTTCTTTTTCCGTAGGATTTTTATTACATCTTGTATTTCATTGGCTGTTATACAGCTATTGAGAGTGGTTATATCTTTTCGATTCAGTTGTGGTAATTTGTACCTTTCTAGGAAACTGTCCATTTCTTCTGTGTATTCTATTTTGTGAGCATAAAGAAGATTCTCAAAGTAGCTATTGATAATCTTCTTTATTTCCACCGCGTCTGTGATAATTACACCCTTTTCATTCCTTATTGCTTGTATTTGAATTTTTTCTTTCCTCT
>NW_004524635.1:8880317-8887558 GCF_000260255.1 Octodon degus
ATATAGTTGCATTCTCTTAATGAATAGAATGATTTGTTCTAATGGTGTTTGTAAATAGGATCACAAGTCCGCATTTTGTACAGCAATTAACCACTAAGAAGAATATATGCAGTGTATTATTTGTTGAAACTGTACTTCCAATTTGATTTGAAACTGTCTCATTGCTATCTGTTTATCAATAAAACTTTGAAAAAAAAAAGAATTGTTTTACCTCTATTGGTACCCTTTCAGATTTATATGCTGTGAAGGTTATGATTTCTTTCCCTTAACTGTCCCTTGTACTGATGTGGAAGATTGTTGGAAGCCTTTTGTGCTTTGCCTTTGTATATTTTTCTTTTGTTGATTTATTATTATTATTATTATTATCATTATCATTATTATTATTATTATTATTATTATTATTATTATTATTTGAGCTGGGGTTTGCAAATTATTTACCCCAGTCCACCTTTTTTTGGGACCAGGCCACAGTATTTTTTATAGCCTCCCAGGCAATCCAGATATTAGCCTAGAGAGAATACTAATTTCTACTACTATGTTACTTTGACTGTGGTAGTAAATTCAGAGGCAACAATGGTATCAAATATCAGTGGATATTGACAGACTCTATGAGCCACTCATGAACAACATTTCCCCCTAAAAAAGAGCATTCCTAGTTTAGTAAAGACAATTAGGCTTCCCTTTATATTTACCTATAGTAGTTCAGAGCATTGATTTCTGCTGGATGTTGGCAGCAGTGCCATCTCAAAATACTGTGTGGTTAAATGTTTTCTTCCTCAAGACCACCCCTCTGATGATTACTTTCACCAGTTCTGGCCTCCCACGACAGCATGCAGCCCTGTGATCTCCCTGGTCTGAGCCTTGGCCTTCCTGAGGATCCATGAGGCTCTTTTTACCTCTACACTATCCTATCTCCTAAGACTGTTTCTCACACAGTTTCTGTGGAAGCTTCATACCTACAAGTAAGATTGAACTCCTGGGTATTGGTCTTTTCTTCAGTCAGATTGATATATTGCTAGCCAACAACTCTGTTTTTCTGTGCTGTGGAGAACACAGGAACAGAACGTGCTGCTCAGTTCTTCACTCCTTGCATGTGTGAATGCATAATGTGCAGAAGTGTCAACTGGGGATGAGGTGGGCAATTTCTTGGTCTGGTCTTAGATACAGGTCCTTGGTGGGCCCTGGTGTAGGCCAGGAGCAAGGTGAATGCTTCCTGGGTGCTCCTAGCTTTTAATTTTTTAAAATAATGATATGTTTATATGCCCACTGAGTTACTGATTTTATTGCTCAAAACATGTTCTATTTGTAAAAATGATAGGTCCCCACAAAATAAATAAAACTACTTATTGATATATTGTGATATACTCTGTAAAATTTCAAAATCACATCTAAATTGTAGCTTTGTAAGTCAGCTTACTTATGTATTTTAACTGTAAGAGAAAAAAATAAAAACAAAGAAACTCCACAGCAGTGTCTGAACTCTATTTTCCTAGATTAATTAAATCAGAATCTTGTGGAAGTCAGGGAAATCATAACTATCTTTATTTTAACCAGAGGGTTAGCCTATATTTCATTTGATTGTTGACAGGCTTTCATGCACCAATTTTATATTTCCTTATTTTATGTATTTCATTTATTTGCTTAAAAATGCTTGGGAAGATACAGACATTGGGAAACTCTTAGGTACTGTTATAAATAGATATTAGCAAAGAGATGATGGAAAACAGAATGTAGATTCCTCAACAAAATAAGAAATAAGAGTTCTTTTTTTTTTTCAAATCAAATCGGTAGGACAGTTTCAATAATTAACACACTGCATACATTCTTCTTAGTGGTTAATTGCTGTACAGATGCGGACTTGATATCCTATTTACAAACACCATTAGAACAAATCATTCTATTCATTAACAGAATGTAACTATATATCTATTCTAACCACTTTGAATACACAGATACAAAATGGACATTCATCTGTATACCTTTTCTTGGTTAAGCTCCGTTATTTGAATATTATAGGTGTGTAAACTCAGCAAAACATTCTAAAAGAGTCCAGTAGCCCATAATAGTATTGGGTCTTCCGCTTAACTGGCAATGTCAAGAAACAGAGTTCTCATATATCTCAGCAACATTGCTACAATATAAATATCCAGGAGAAATGACATCAGTACATTGAGACAGCTTCTCTACCACGTTTATTGCAGCACTTTTTAACAAGCCAAGATATGGAATCAACTTTAGTGTTCATCAGTGGACAAATAGATGAGCAAAAGTTAGCTATTAGAAAAAAATGGAATCCAGCCATTTATAGCAATATGGATGAAGCTAGTGGACATCACCTTTAGTAAAATAATCCAGGCACATAAATACAAATACTGCAGGCTCTCACTCGTGTGGAAGCATATAAAGTTGATCTGATAGATTCAAAGAGTAGAATGGTTTCTATGGATTTTAAGGAAAAAATAGAGAAATACTAGTTAAAGGGAATAAAATTATAATTAGGTAAAAAGCATCAGAATTTAAAAATTCTTTAGGTGAGTTTAATAAGCAGCCCATGGCAAAACAACGTTCTTAACCTTGAGGTATTAGAGTTTTATTAGTTTCCTTTCCTCCACTAACACAATAATTTCATTTTGTGAATGGTTAGTTGTTTTTCATTTGCTTTTCTTTACTTCTTTAGTAGTCATTCACTGTCATTTGTTTAGAAATTACACCTAATGCTGTCAAATTCACATGTCTAACCCAGTAATAATTAGTTGATTCAAACAGAGCTTTGAAGTTATACAAGTCATTGCATAATTAATATTATGCATAATTTGTAGTTATTACTGATAAAGTTGAGTCAGATTTTGACTTAATATTTACATATGTTTAAATTGGTCAGTTATTTTGTAAATTTTATATAGCCATCATTATTGAGGGGCACAAGTTATTTGTTATTACTAGCAATATACAACAATTTGTTGTAATTGGCCTATACTTTGCTTGTACTGCCAAGAAAAAAGTAGGTGTTTTTTCCCCTGCTGTGGTTTGAATGTAGTATATCTACATCAAAGCTCTGTGTTCAGGCTTCATGTTCCAAAGTAATAGTAATGATGTGGTAGAACCTTTAAGGGAGATAATTAGATCATAAAGGCACCACATTTTTAAAAGAGTAATGTAATTATCATAAGACTGACTTCAGTTCTCAGGAGAGTGGATAATTGTAAGAGTAAACATGCAGCACTGTGCACTTACTCAGACAGTTTCCTTTCCACTTCTCTGCTATTGCTCTACTTTAAATATGGATTTGTGTGTCCCTCAAGTGTATTGAAAGCTTCAGGGGGACACTACTGGAAGATGGTAGAAATTTTGGAAGGTGGGGTCTAGAGGAAGGTGCTTGGCCCATTGGGGGCATACTCTCAGAGATAATGGTAGGACCTCCATCTCTCTGTTTTACTTCTTACTGTCAAAGACCCTTGCATACATGTATGTAAACCTCTTTACACACATATATGCCCATCTGCCACATTTGCCAAAGGCTAAACAAATGGATCTTTTGGATCTTGGATGTGGGAACTCTCAAAATTTAAGATAAACTTTAATCTTTGTAAAGTCTCCTACCTCAGATATTTGTTATAGCACTGAAGAGCAAACTAATAGAGCTATGTTGTGCTAGAGCCAGGGGACTCTCGTTACAATGCTGATGGTACATTTTTGGGACCAGAATCATGAGCTAAGTAAAACTATTTTCTTTAGACCTTGTCAGATATTTTGATACAGACGAACAAAATAGACTACCACACTCTGATACTAGGGCCCAATGGAAAAAAATATCTTTTCTTCTCCACACTATAGATAGATATTTGGGTTATTTTATCAATCTGCTCATCATTGTTTGTTGCACATCCCTGTAGACATTCAACTGTTTCTTTGCGTACCAGATAGTATTTGGTATTTACCTACTGTATTATGAAGTTTTTATTTGTTTTTAGGGGAGATGAAAAGACAGCATCAGGGCTGTCTCAGCAGCATAAGTGCCTGCCTGGAAAGTGCAAGGTCCTGAGCTTGATTCTTAGTTAAAAAAAACATCACAATCATTACTAAATTAACTATATCTTCAATAATTATGCTTTTTAATTATGCAAACATTAATATTACCCAATGTTTTGCAGTGTTCCACCCTCCCTAGCGGATAGATTTTTCACATTTGGTACCCTTGTTGTAGGAGAGCATCTGTTATTTGCAAGTGAAATTGGTGAATGTCTCACTTCACTATCTGAGCACTTAACTATTGGTACAACATCACTCAGAGTTCCTTTTATCCCTATGACACAGTCATTGATGATATTTGAGAAATTCATTTGCTACTTTGTAAGCCTGAATTCTGATGGACTGCATTCAGTAAAGGTCTCCCCAACACATGACACATATAAAACATGAGGAAGATAGAGCCATTTTTGTGTATATGTTACAGTCTTGGTTTTTATTCTGATGGATACATTGGTAGTGTGAAAGGTTTAACAGTTCTTTGTAACCTGTATCTTTAGAAGGTCCATTCTTAAAGTTTCCCTAAATTTCAGAATTTGGCCAACTGTCTGAGAGCATGTCATTGTGATTTCTCTAATCTGTGAATAGAAATAACATAAATTGTTATTCTACAGTAATTATCACATAAATTTCTCTTCAGTAAAATGATAAACATATATAGAAATTATCAACAGATTATAGACATTGAATATAATTTGATCTAGAAATGTTCTGTACAAAAGGCTCAGAAAATTTTCTTCCCAAAAGAAATTTGGTAATCCCACAAAATGAAAGACCCCACACATACTCATGTCAGCCACGTACTGTGTCTTTATGTAGGTGTTATGGTTTGTGTCTAGTTGTCCCCTCAAGGCCTCATGGAGTTATGGGGCATACTGCTAGAGTTTGTGCTTGACTCATGATCCATTGGGATTATGGATATGAGTACTATACCCAGCTTGGGCCAGATAACCTGAATGCAATTTGAGAGACACAGACTGGCTCTCTGTTGCATTGTTGCTCCTCCTCCTACTCTGCCTTTGTTAAAAATTATTTATCAGATTTTATTGGTACATTTTAGACATACACAATGATCACATTCATCATAGAGATATTTTTTACACCTGTGCTACAACTTGATTCTTTTTACTCCATTCCTCTCCTCTCCCTTTAACTCCACTCCCACATTTTTATTTTTATTTATTTTTTTTCCATAATTTTATTGACAAACAAATAGCAATAAGAAAATTTCAAACCAAATTGGTAGGACAGTTTCAATAATTAACACATTGCATACATTCTTCCTAGTGGTTAATTACTATACAAGATGCGGACATGATATCCTATTTACAAACACTATTAGAACAAATCCCTCTATTCATTAAGAGAATGTAACTATATACCTATCCTGACCATTTTGAATACAAAGATACAAAATGGACATTCATCTGTATCCCCTTTTTTTTTTGTTAAGTTATTTGCGTATTATAGGTGTGTTAACTCAGAAAAAGTATTCTAAAAGAGTCCAGTAGTCCATAATAGTATTGGGTCTTCTGCTTCACTGGCAATGTCAGAAATTGTTGACCTGAGTCCCCTACAGCTCAACATAACAGCATGGTTTTACTTCTGATGCTTCATTTTTATACTTTTCTGCTGGATAATTAAGACCAAGGTAAAGCACGACCTATGCAACAAGAGTTGTAGCTTTTGGGTCTCATAAGGTCAATTAATCTCCTGAGATCTCCTGAGATTTATCCTGAGATCCTGTAACTTAGGTTGTACAACCTTTGTCAGTGTCAGCCATGTGGATGAGTCACGGCCATTGCTTGGCTAATGTGCTCTCTGTGAAAGCCTGAGAGAATGTTTCTCTCCATGTGACTCTCCTTAGGCACACTCTACATCATTGATCACTTTCCTCTTTGGCCCCATATCTCCTTGATCAAAAAATTTGGGACACTACCGAGTTACATGATGTTACAGTACAAGTTCTCATATGTCCCGAGTCTTAATTGACCTTGGAAGGCTAGGGCCAAAAGGTTGGCTTTCCTTGTGGCCCTCCTTTTACTCTAACTTTGGTCTGCAAACGTAGGTTGTTAACCCTCCAGAAGAGAAGCTTATTATTATTACCATACAACCTAGGCTGTTAAGCTTAACCTCACTATCTGTCTGAATATCAAACATCTTAGGCATAACAAGGAACAGGTATTTTTCATCAAGTATTGATATTTTGAACTTTAAGTCCCTACAGAATATGATGAAAAAAATTTAAAAATTAGAATATATTTTTAAAAATAGGCATAAAGAATTGCATAATTTACACTTAAGTCCAAAAATCTAACCATAAACAACCTTGAAACAGGACAGTCCCACAACATTCCTTTTCCTGTCTCTTGCCATCATTGTCCACCCACTTCTTTTTGATCAATCATCTACTTGAGAGACAGCATGGCAGTGACTGGCATGTCATGACAAGCAGGCTGGATTCAGAAGACCAGAATGATAGGCACTCCAAGCATGAAACTACTATTACCATCTTCAGAGCAATTGCTTAGCTCACAGGTATCAGCATATATAGTTAGTCATGGTGAGAATCTTTCCAATTAACTGTTGGATTCAAAAATCTTCTGGAAATTCTCAAGATCATTGCTTTGCCCATCTTCTACATATAACTGTATGACTTGTCACTGTATGGTTTCCTAGCTCTTCTCCTTTCCATCTTTTAATTAGTTTGTCCTCGAGTTCCTGCTTTCCTTTTACTTGTATTATATCTTTCTATTTGTATTTTTTCTTTTGAGGTCTTATACTAGGGAAACTATATGATACTTGCATATGTGTGTCTGGTTTATTTCAGTTATGAGTATATCTTCCAGTGGCATCCACTTCAATGAAAAGGCTTCCAGTTTATCATTCTTTATAGCTGACTAATACTCCATTGTGTAAAAATACCACATCATTTTCAAACATTCCTGAGGTGATGGGCATCTTGGTTGTTTCCAAAATTTGGCTATCACAAATTGTGCTGCTATAAGCATAGGCACACATGCATCACTATGATATGATGTTTTCAGATCCTCCAGGAAAATTCCTAGTACAGGAATAGCTGGTTTCTTTTTTTTTTTAATCCCCATATGATTTATTTTTTTTTCTACAGTTTTATTGATAAACATATAGCAATGAGACAGTTTCAAATCAAATCGGAAGTACAGTTTCAACAAATAATACACTGCATATATTAT
>NW_004524635.1:8893218-8905800 GCF_000260255.1 Octodon degus
AATTACACCCTTTTCATTCCTTATTGCTTGTATTTGAATTTTTTCTTTCCTCTTTTTGATGAGGTTAGCTAGGGGCTTATCAATTTTATTTAATCCTTCAAAGAACCAGGTTTTTGCTTTGTTAATTCTTTGAATTGTTTTCTTCTTCTCAATTGAATTAATTTCTGCTCTAATCTTTATGATTTCTTCCTGTCTTTGGGCTCTGTGTTTGGTTTACTCTTCCTTTTGTAGTTGTTGAAAGTGTAGAATTAGGGTGTTTATTTGTTCCCATTCTGTTTTCCTAATGTGTGAGTTCACAGCTATGAATTTCCCTCTGACAACTGCTTTCATTGTATCCCATAAATGCTGATAAGTTGTGCTTGAATTTTCATTAAATTGTAGATATTGTTGAATTTCTTGTTTAATTTCATCTGTGACCCATTGATTACTAAGTAGGTTGTCATTTAATTTCCGTGTATTTAGGGTTTTTTTTTCTGGTTTCTTTTGTCATTTATTTCCAATTTCCTTGCACTATGGTTAGATAATGTGCATGGGATAATTTCTGTTTTCTTACGTATACTTAAGCATGACCTATGGAACAGTATGTGGTCTATTTTAGAAAATGACCCATGTGCAGCTGAGAAAAATGTGCATTCTACTGTGTTTGGCTCGAACACTCTATATGTCAATGAAGTCCATTTGTCTCGAGTTCTGGTTCAGTTCTGTTAGTTTTTTGCTAATTTTTGGCTGGTTGACCTATCTTTTTGGGATAAATGGTTGTTAAGGTCTCCTGTTAAGGTTGTTGTTTTGGATGTTAGATTTTTCATGTCCATTAAGATTTGCCTTATATAGTTGGCTTCTCCTGTGTTTGGTGCATACATATTTATGAGTGTTACCGCTTCCTCTTGTATTTTTCCCCTAACCAGTATATAGTGGCCTTCTTTATTTCATTTCATCATTGTTGGTTTGAAGTTGAGGCTGTCTGAGAATTGGATTGCTATGCCTGCTTTTTTCTGAGGTGCTGGGGCCTGTAATATTGTGTTCCATCCTTTGACTTTCAGCCTATCAATGTCTTTATGAGTTAAATGTGTTTCTTATATATAGCATATTGTTGAATTTTGTTTCCTAATCCACTGCGCCAGTCTATTTCTCTGAAATGTTGAGTTGAGTCCATTTACATTGATGGTTAGAATTGAGATGTATTGACTTATGATTGACATGTTATTTACCAGTTGTTGTTTACTCCTTTTTCTCCTGTGTTTAATTGCTTACCCTATTTAGTTGGTTGCTTCTGATCTCATTTGTGGAGTTCTGATCATTTTGGTCCCTCTCTAGAACATCTTTCAGGAGCCTGTGTAGGGTTGGCTTTGTCATTAAGAAATTCTTTAGTTGTTCTTTGTCATCGAAGAATTTCACTTCTCCATCAAACTTGAAAGAGAGTTTTGCAGGGTGTAGGTGTCTGGGCTGGAATTTGTTTTCATAGAGGACTTGAAGTACTCTGATCCATGCTCTTCTTGCCTTCATGGTTTGTGAAGAGAAGTCGGCCGTAATTCTGATGGGTTTTCCTTTGAATGTGATCTGCTTCTTTAGCGGCTTTCAGTATATTATTCTTGTGCTGAATTTCTGGGATTTTGACTATTATATGTCTTGTTTTGTTGAGGTTACTTAGCGTTCTGCATGCTTCAGTTACCTGAATGTCAGATCGTTTCCTCATATTTGGGAAGTTTTCTGCTATTACTTCTGCTCATACTTTTTAATGTCATTTGTATTGACTCTTTCTTTCTCATTGATTCCTATTATTCTCACATTGTTCATCGTTGCATCATCTTGCAGTTGATCGATTATTTTTTTCCTGCATCCTAGTTGTTTCTAAGTGATCCTTTCTTACCTTTTCACTAGCTACACCAGCATCTTCAAGATCTGAAACTCTGTCTTCACATTCACTTAAATGGTTTTGCAAGCTTGTGATTGAGATTTTAAATTCCTCTATATCTCTTTGACTCTGCTTCCTGTGATCTATTTCTTTCCTGTGTTGCTCATTGAAGGAACCTGTCATTTTTCTAATCTCTATATTTATGAATGTCTTCTTTAGAAGCAGTTATAAATTCTTTTACTGCAGTGCTTTTTTTAACTTTGAGTTTCCTCCCTATGTTTCTGTAGTTGATTTTTTACTTCAGATGCTATGAGTTCTGAAAATTCTTTCCGTATTTCTGAAAATTGCACTCTGAGTTCCTCTATAACTTTCTGCTGTTGCTTATTTACTATTGATGCTATTAATTTGTACATTTGAGCTAAGCAAGTGTCCTCTGCACTTGTTCTGGGTGGACATTGGGTTTCCTTCATATGTTTCTGCATTTGATTCTTTAATGCAGATGTTATTAATTCAGTGATGTTTTTTCATTTCCAATCTGAGTTCCTCTATAACTTTCTGCAGCTGTTTCTTTATTTCAGAAGCCATTGATTCATTGATTTCAGCTGTGTGATTCCCAATTTGCTCTGTATTAGTGTCCTCTGCATTTGTTATGGGTGGGCTTGGGTTCTGAGATTGTATTTTGCTCTTTCTCATTGTCATTTTGAGTAGCACTGTCTTCTGACCTTGGTTGTAGATCTATGTTGCAATTAAAACCTTAACACCTACTGAAGTTCAGGTGCTGATCTACGAAGTTTGTATTTATCCAGTTGTGCCTGGCTGGGTCTGGCTGCTGTGCTCAGCTTCTTCCTGCTGCTTCCCTTGGGGGTGAACCTGTTGTGCCCCTCTTGCAAGATGTTCTGCTTGTGGACTAGCTGGGTGGTTCTGTCCTTTACACTCTCTGCAGTGATTTCTGTTGCATAGTTTCACCCCAGGCCTGTATGCTAAGCCTGAGCTGAGTCTGGAGGGGACAAGTTGGAGTAGGGGGGAAAGGCACATCTCCCACACACTCACTGTTTTTGGGCTAGGACTGTATCTGTGGGTTCCCAGAACCCGACAGAAATTCCTTTTTGGTTGGCAGGGTGTGGCTGGTACTACGGAGTGGTGAGGGGCACACAAGGGGTTAAAGAGGGTCTCACCCTCTCTGCGCCTGGGCCTGGACTGGTAAGTCCCACCAGCATGGAGTACCCAGAAGCCTTCCCACACACTCACCGGGCCTTGGCTAGGACTGGATCTGGGGCTTCCTGGATCGTGGCAGAAATTCCTAGCTTATGGCGAGGTGCTGTAGAGTGGTGGGGGGTGTCCTAAGGGATTGGAATAGGGTCTCAGCCACGCTGCACCTATCCTGCTGGTGCAGGGTAGCTGGAAGCTCTCCCACATACTCACTGGGCCTGAGCTAGGACTGGATCTCTTCCTCTTCCTTTTGATCTCTGCTGTGTGCCATGTGCTGCTCTGGTTTGGAGCCAGCTGAGTATGAACTGAAACCTCCAGTAACAGTGAGATAAATAAACCTTTCCTTACTTCATTTTGTGTGTCAGGTATTTTTCCCACCAATAAGAGAAGAATAACTGAGACAGTAGGCAAAGGTTTATACACATTTGATGTAATATTTGAAATCTCAGAGCCACAAAGTGTAGGTATCATCACTATTCCACATAGGGAAAAACTGAATTCAGACTGTATGCCTTCAAGGACAATCACCTGCTAAATGATAGGGCAATGGCTGGAATAAGATGTCTAAATCCAAAAGCAAAGTCTTTTCTCTTTGTACACTTTGCCAACTTACATGTTCATAAGTAATGTAATCTGTTTTTCAATGCTTTTCCACATTTATGCCTATAACAAGCAATTTTTAATCTTTTAATCTAGTATACACATTAAGGATATAGCTCAGTGTGCAGCACCTACCTGGGAAGCACAAGGTCCTGAGTTCAATTCCCAGTACCAGTAAATAACCAACTAACTAAATAAGTCTAATATACACATTGCATGATAGAAGTCTTTTGTAGACTTTTTTTTTTATATTCCCTTTTGAAAGGCTAGAGGCCAGGAAAAAGAGGTGAAATTCTTAACATTTTCAACTTGCATATACAATAACCATTTGAGCAGTGTATTAGGATTGAAATATATTAGAGCAGGTGTTTCCTTATAAGAATTATTAGTATCCAAATTCTAAAGATGTATTCTGCATAGGATTGGCCAATGTGTTTATGTTAGGACGCATTGTTTTGCTCTCACTGAAATTAGGAGAAAATAGATGCACATCTATTGAGCCAAACCAGTGGAAAATATGTTCAAAAACAAAATCCAAGATGAAAAAAACTCTTATACGATGTCCCTACTGGTAAACAATTTTGTACAACTACCAAATGCAGTAAAATGTTATTATTTAAATTCTATGTTTGGTATAGCATTTTCTGTAATTTTAGAATTGTTAGATTTATCTAGCTGTGAATTACTTATGAATAATCTGCAAAGAAGCTTAGGAAAATTGTAAATTTTCATCATATTTAACAAAATAACTAAAGACTCAGGCTCTAGGGTCAGACTTTTTGGGTTTAAAGGTTGGCTCTTCTGTTAACTAATGGATGATATCAACAAAGTCATAACCTTCACAAAACCCAGCTCCTTTATCTCCACAGTGAATATGGTATCTATCTTATCAAGTTTTGAGAGTTAACTGAGATTTCTGTTATAAAAATCTCTATGAATCAGGTCATTCTTTTTAAGCCAACATAAAAGCTTCACTAAATTGCCCTCAGTTTTACCCCATATGAGTAAAATACATGAGTCTTTTATATTGAGGTTTTGGTTTTTTTTCAGTTCTGGGGATTGAACTCAAGACCCTGTGTTTGCCAGGCAAGCACTTACTCTACTGAGCTATCTCCCTGGCCCCAATATTGAAGTTCTTAACTGAGATAACTCTCACAACCTTATAAGACAGTACTTTTTCCTAGAGTAAGCCTGAAGCATGTTACTTATTCATTGAAAGTATCAGGTTAAATGTAGTTAATTTTTTTTTCTCTCCATAGAACTCCCACATTTGTAGGAAAAATAAATAATAATGATACTAAGAACATTGAAGTGAAGAACATCGTATGTTAGATATTGAGGGAAATAGAAACACTTGATCATCTTATTCTCAGTTCTTCAGTGCAGTAATGAAATGAGGCCATTGCTACAATGTTCTTCTAGCTTAGCATAAACAGGAGCACTGACTGAAAACTATTGAAAGCAGGAGATAAATGAGAGCTATCTTAATTGGACTTCTTGGTAAATGAATAGGTCCCAATATCAGCAAACCTTCAAGAATATTTTGGATTTGTTTGATGGAATTTGAAGGAAAACAAGAAAGTTCTCTTCAACTGAAGGAAACTAGTTTATTTTCGTATCTCTTCTGATTCACTTACATTTATGTATGCTGACTTTGCTATGGCAAGTAAATTCTTAAATTTACCTCTGTCATCTTTCCACCTCATCTCTTAAGAATTTAAGTAGCTATAACTTGTATTGAAGTTAAAATATAAATCCAAATAAACTGACCAGTTTACCTCAGTTCACAAACAATGGAGTAAGTGGCTGCCTGTCCCATCTTCAAATGCTTGAGATATTTATTGTCAACTGGCTTTCTCATATTGACTCTTCAGTGAAACGGCAATATTTTTTCCAAGAAATTCTAAAATATAGCCTTCTCAATTTTCTGAATGTGATTATTTTGTTATAAAAATCTCTATGAATCAGATCATTGTTTTGAAGCCAACATAAAAGGTTCACTAAATTGCCCTCACAGTTTTATCCCTTATGAGTAAAATACATCTGCCCTACTATCTTTTATATTAGGGCTCTTAAATTAGTAAATAGCTTTAATTTCTAGATACATTCTTCCTCCAGAGACTGGTGATATCTAAAGCTCATATAGCTGAAAGTCTATAATTGGATCTATTAACTTCTTTTTCATTTTTTTAACTCTTCACCCCTTTTTTGTTTATTTTTGAGATTCCTTTCAGTGAAGGATGGAGTCCAACCCGTGAATTAGACCAACCATATAATCTTCTCTAAACTCTTAAAAAATGCAACTTAAGTAATTTGAAAATAGATTTCATAATTACCACTTCCTACTTAACTCAGCTCACATAATATATACTGATTTTGCATATTTAATTATCCTCTTAATTTAAATCTCTCACTTTTTCTTATGATTCTGTCATTAAACATAGAATCTTTGAATCTTTCTATCCTAAATATAATTAGTATTTCCCCGTAAACATATAATCACTGAAAAATAAATAATGTGCTTTTAGAAAATAGTAGGCAAGGATTTTAATTTTCTTATTTATTTATTTATTTATTTATTTATTTGATACAGGGTATCATTATACAGTTCAGACTCATAGTGATCCCCCAGACTCAACCTTCCCAGTGCTAGTATTACAGGTGTGTGCCACTATGACCGGGGCTCCAGGGTTGGCAAGTGATGTGGTACTGGGGATTGAACATGGGTCTTTGTGCTTCCCAGGTGTAGCATTTTAGTTTTCTTTCAAGTTCATATCTTGATAACTATTTGTACTGTTGCTTTAAATACTATAGACCAATCCTAACTTTTAAGACAGTGTACGTGAACACACGCTTAATTTTCAGGACTGATTTAAACATGTACATTTCTCCCAGTTTTGTTTGATGTTCCTACTGAAGCAGTTAGCTGGAATATAGTAGTGGGAGATTGAAGCAGTTTACATCAGCACTGGACTTCAACTTGACCCATTGATTCAGTGTTCATTTACTGCTCATATTTATTTTTCAGTATATTACTACTAATTTGCTATCATCTTATGTAGGGGTGTTTACAATTGTTTTCTTGTTGCAACTTTAATGGTACATTAAGGTTTGCAGAATAAAATTTCCATGTCTCAAAAATTAATATATGTAAAATTTTTATATATATAATAAATTTAAGTTTAAATTCTTTTAAAAGTGTTTTAATATGTGCAACATGAAGTATATCATCTTTACCATATTTTAATGTATATTTCATTGTTTACCTCTTTAATTTCTGTTTAATGGTACTATGAAAGCTTTTCCTAAAAAATATAAAAGTGGTCTGATACAGAAAGTGCTGCCTGACACCTTCCTATAATTCATATTTCTTTTTATTGGTGCATGTTCATCATGGAGAGTTGGCATGTATATGTAATGTATCTTTATTTTTTTAGTCCCCTTCGCCTTCTCCATCTCCTTCTGTTTCCATCTCTTGCTTTCTTCTCTCTCTGTTTCCCTTTATTTCTCTGATATTTTGCTCATTAAATTATTTATATTTTGGATTCCTAAAAGAAAAGAAACCATAGATATTTAAGCTTATGTATGTGATTTATTTCACTGAATATTGTTTTTTCAATGTGTGTCCATTTCCCCAAAGTGACAAATATATTTTACTTTATAGCAGAGTGGAGTGCCACTATGTAAACATACCAAATTTTTTAATTCATCCATCTGTTTTGGACATAGAGGCCATTTCCAAGATTAGGCAATTATGAGTTGTGCTGGGATAATATAGGTGTATATTTATTACAGAAATATGTTTTTACCTCTTTCTACAATATACCTAAAAGAATACCTAGGTCAAAATGAAATTTTATTTTCAGTTTTTGAGGAATATCTGTACTGATTTCCACAATTTTACTAGTTTACCTTCCTACCAACAAGGTGAAAAGAAAATAAAGATAGGAATAAAGCCTCATTGGCTTTATTATGACTTTCTTAATCTTAGCTATTCTTATGGGATAAGAAATAATCACAGGGTTATTTTATTTTGCATTCCTCCCAATATTCAGTGAAATAAATTGAGCATTTCTTCATGTATTTATTTGCCATTTTTACTTTTTCTGAGTGGTAATCACAGGGTTATTTTACTTTGCATTCCTCCCAATATTCAGTGAAATAAATCAAGCATTTCTTCATGTATTTACTTGCCATTTTTACTTTTTCTGAGAGGGATATATTCAATTCATTTGCAAGTCATTTTGCTGTTTTATCTTGTGGGTCTAATCTTTCTGAATTTTTGTTTATATTAAATATTAGTCCTGTGTCAAAGCAATATATAATCAAATTGTTTTCCATTCTGTAGGTTGTCTCTTCAGTCTATTGGTTGCTTCCTTTGCATTGGACAAATTCTTAGTTTGATGTAACCCATTTGTTGTTTCTTAATGCTATTTCTCGTGCAGTTGATGTTCTCAAAAGTCCTTGCCCATGCTTATTTCTTCCAGAATTTTATTTATTTGATCTTCAAGCAGATTGTTTCTTTTTTAATATTTATACTTTTTGGGCTGTGTTGATTTTATTTTAGTACATGGTGAGATATTTGTCCAGCATCAGTATTCTGCATGTGTAAAATCAGTTTTCCCAGCACCATTTGTTAAGGCTATGTTTCCTCTAGTATATGCTTTTGGCCTCTGTGCCAAAGAGCAGATGGCTGAGTATACCTGGGGTTGTTTTTTCATCCTCTGTTGTGTTGCATTCATTCACTATCTGTTTTTGTGCTAATATTGTGCTGTCTTTATCACTGTAGCTTTGTAATTTTGCTTAAAATATGGGATTGTGACATTCTTCATGCTTTGCTCTTGGCTTTGCCAGGGATTGCTTTTACTGTCCTTGGTCACTTGGTTTCATATAATTTTGAAGATTGTGTTTTCTACCTCTGTGAAGAGTACTATTGGTATTTTTATTAGAATTAGTCTAAATCTATATATGAGTTCTAGTAGTATGGCCATTTTGACAATATTGTTTCTGTACATCCAGTAATAAAATATACTTTTTCATTTTTAAAAAAATGTACTTGGTACAGGGTCTCACTACATAGATCAGACTCATAGTGATCCTTCTCTTTTCAGCCTCCCAAGCACTGTGATTATAGGCCTCCCAAGCACTGTGGCACCACACCTAGTCTTTTTTTTTTTTTTCTTTTTTTTTTTGTGGTATTGGGGATTGAACTCAGGACCCTGTGCTTGCCAGGCAAGTGCTTATTCTTCTGAGCTATCTCCCTAGCCCAACCATGCCTAGCCTTGATCACTGTCTAAGCACACCACGGGAGTAGGGCCAGCACCTCAGGCCAGGCATCGAATCCTGGCTACCGCACTCTGCCTAAGCCGGCACTTTAGTCTGCTGGGGTTTTGGCCGGCCCTGCCTTTTCATTTTCTGATGTCCTCTTCAGTCTGCTTTTTCAGAGGACTATTGTTTTTATTGTCGAGGTGTTTTTCTTTATTTTTTAGGCTACTTTATAGTAAGTATTTAATTTCTTTAAAACTATTGTGAATGATACTATGGTCTTTATTGGTGGGTTAATTATTAGTGCAGAGGAATAGTGTTTGTGTGCATGTCTCTGTGTGTATGTGTATGTTTATATTTGTATTTTGTATACTACTTTGTTCAATTTATCAGCTTTAGCAATCTATTTGTGGCATTAGATGAGTCTCCTAAAGGATCATGGCATCGATTTTCCTACCATATACACGTCCCTTTTATTTATTTCTCTTGCCATATTTTTCAGCCTAAAAGTTTAAGTACTATGTTGAATAGTACAGGTGATAGTGAAAGTTCTTCTTCCTTACTTTAGAGGAAAAGCTTTCATTTTTTCCACATATCATGTGATGTTGGTTGTCATAAATGGCTTTATGAGATAGAGATAGAGATTGAGACTGAAATTGAGATTGAGATAAATTCTTCCAATGCTTATTTCTTCAGGGTTTTTATTATGAATGAATGGATGTTGAATTTTGTCAAAGGATTGCTTTGTCTTTTTTTTTTTTTTTTTGTATTTTTAGGGAGGGTCTACAGGATGTTCAGGGTCCCTCTGCTAGATCGAATTTGTAGTGATTCTCCAGTTTAAAGGCTCCCAAGAGCTGGGATTACAGGCGTGCACCACCATGCCCAGTCTCAATTGCTGTCTCAGCATGCCCAGTGTGGGGCTGGTATGGCAGGTGCAGGGATTGAATCCCTGGTCCCTGCATCTGCTTGCAGGTGCTTTGATCTGCTGAGCTATTTGGCTGGCCCTTGTTTTATCTGTTGAAAAGATCACCTGAGTTATTTATTTCTGTTCATGTGGTATATTACATTTATAGAGTTTCATAAGTTGAACTATAATTGATTCTCTGGGATGAAGCTCACTTGATCAAGATATTTGTTCTTTTTAACAGATTCTTGCATTTTTTGGTTAGTATCTTTTTGGGAATTTTTGCATGTTCCTTTAAATAGACTTGTATTATTTTTGTCATTTCCCATAGATTTCTAGTTTCATTGTATAATGATATGTTAATATATATGGTACAATTTTGATTCTCTTTTACCTACTTAAGTATGTCTTATGGGCTAGTATGGAGACCCTTTATTGGACAAAGTTCTATTTGCTGCTGAGAAGAATGTGTATTCTGTTGTTGTTTTTGGGTGGAGTACTCTGTAGAAAACTACTAAGCCTGTTTGTTCAAATGTGTGGCTTAACACTGATATTTCTTTGCTGATATTTGGTCTGGTTGACTTGTTATTTGTGACTGTGGGATACTGAAGTCCTCCACTTCAATTATAGTGATGTTTCTGTGATCTGGTAGTGTTTGTTTTTATGAAGTTCATTATACCATTTATGTGGTATATTATATTGATGGATTTGCATATGGTGCATATTTGCAAACTATATGTATTTACAATTTCTCTGTAGTGTTACTGAATTTTTCCCTAACCAATATGTCAAGATGTTCTTCATCTCTTCTGATTAATTTTGATTTGAAGTACAACTTTTCTAAAAATATCATAGCTACTCTTCGTATTAAAGCTATATTATGTGGAATATTATTTTGCTATTCTTTAAGTTTTAGTCTATTAATTTTTGGGAAGATTACATTTGTTTCTTATATAGAACATGCAATTGGGTTTTATTTTTTATCTAATTTTCAATCCTTTTCTTTGGATTGGGAGTTAAGACTATTCATATTGAGAGTTGTTACTGAAAGGTATTGACTTATTCCTGTCATTGCATTATTTTCCAGTCACTATTCTCCTCTTATGTTCAGCTGTTCACTTTGAATGGTGTATTTATTTCACTACACTTTTTGGTATAATTGGCTTATTGTATCTTTCTAGGTTACCCTTAAAATTTTTTTGAGTACTTGTTTGGTAGTCATGAATTTCTTACGATGCTCTTTGTTGCAGAAATACTGTTTTCTATGAGTTTGATAGGTAGCTTTTTAATAATAACATATGTTTTACATATATTTATATATAATATTGATAGTAGTATAGTCAGCAACAAAATAAAAAGATCAAAAGACAAACTGCATATAGACAAACCATAAGAACCAATGAAAGTAAACACAGGGCCACCCTTCGTGATAGAAAAGAGATTACGAATAATCATACAGATGAAAAACCAAAAGCAAATGTTAGTATACATTAAATATTTACTAAATGTAAAAACTATGCTATCATTATCAATAGAAAAGTATGCAACGGTAATAGCATAGAGTCAACTAAACATGTAAAAGTAAATCTCAATGCTAATAAATATAGAGGGGTTGAGGACAAGAAAAATGAGGGAAAGAAATTTTGAAAAAGAAATATGGGGAGAAGAATATAAAAAATGATTCTATAAAGAATAATATGGAATTAGTAGAATTAGATAGCAGTAACCAGAAGTAGTAACCACAAAAGAAGAAAAACTAAAGAAAGCACAAGAGAGAAAAACAACAACAAAACAGGAAACCTCCCCACCACCAATGAATAAAGGATAATGAATTCAGAATCTTGCTCTGTTCTTGGAAGAATGAGTCACTTAAGTCATATTTTGTTTCTACTGTTGTGTTTTTATATGTGAATTCTGAGTCCTGCCCTGGTTTTCTCATCTATACATTCCAGCTTCATCTTACTAGCTGGGTAAATTTCAGTAAAATGTAAACTCAGTCTTTCATATTCCTTACCTGTAAAATAAATATAAAGGTACCGATCTCATAAAGGCATTAGGATATTAAAATAAGTTATTTGTGAAGTGTTTGATATGATAACTGGATTTATTACATAAATGTTGGATAAATTATTAAATTAAAAAATAGATTATTTAAATAATGGAACTCCTGGAAGTGGAATATGTACCTAATCAACTCTTCTCCACTGTGAGTAGAGTTCTTATTTCATTTTCTTTGACTTTAAAGACCAAACAAAAATTTTCATGTTATCTTCAAGAATACTGAGATTTAGGTAGATTTATTGCACAACAGAAGAAGTTGAAGTAAATCCCAGGAGTTATGACTATATAAACCAGGGTTATATATTCTCTATTAACACATGGTATTTATTTTGAGTCATTAGCTTTTAATCTTCATAAGCATAGCAAGTTCCTAATAGACAGTATCTATCAGCTACAAAAAAACTAAGACTTTCTTAGTGACCTACTATGTCAATTTAGTCAGATATACTTTTAAACAAAGTTTTTCAGAGTTGGGCAAATATATGAATAGCTCTTCTTCACATAGCAATTGATTTTTTTCTCCTTGGATTTGGAACTCTTTCTGCTGTCATAAAATTTAGGATTTATTTATTTCTTTTCCTTGTAATATTTGCAGTAAGTAATTATTATTATAAATACTGATATCCTGGTATCAGGATTTGCTTGTTGTATTAATCTACTGTTGGTTCCTAAACTTGCTGGTCATCACATA